>NW_023276489.1:2500-223039 GCF_013357705.1 Chelonus insularis | reverse complement strand
CAGTGTTTTATTCAAAACACTGTACGTGTTTTATTTTAATATATGTACGTGCATTTTATGAATAGTTTTGAAATTATATGCCTCGTGTGCATTATTTTGTGTCAATGATGCATTGATACATTTTGTTTTAATACACTTGTAATACATTAAATATATAATACATTTAGGTGTTTCATTTCAAAACACATTGAACATATTAATTCAAAACGTATGAAATGCATAATTTATATACTAATAAAATGCTCATCCTGTTTATTTTGTATTTGTATGTTTCTGTAGGATTGAACTTTTAAAGGTAAAATATAATAATATTCCAAAGAGATTATACAAATATCTACATTTTCTTATTATAATATAATTTTTTATTTCCATTTATCATTAAAAAAATTCACATCTTTCATGATTAATGAGTAGTACAAAAGTTTTATTATCTAAATTAACTCGTAATAGTGGGTGAGGAAACAATAGGTCATCAGCTCCAAGTAATATTTGTTGGACTGTGGCTATAGGCTTAACACTTGATAAGAATTAAGATTTCTATTATAACAGATTGTTTCTAATTTAAGATTACAAAAAAAATTTTGCTATCATAAACGCAGATATCCAGTATTTCACCAAATTCTAGTGGAAGATCTTCATACAACTTAACAAAATAATGCTGCCTTTCTTAAAAATCGCTCCATAAATGGCCACTTTTGGAGACACCATTATTGAACATGTTCCTGAAGTTCATGTGGTATTAATGGATATAGCAATGAGGCATATTTGTAGTGTGTGAAATAATGATTTAGACCAGGAACAATTATTTTACTTTCGTGTAAAAACACAGTTTTGAAGATTGACCGGATTAGAAAAAAGGCGAGAACAAATACGACTTTGGTTGTCTATAGATCATGGTTAAAGGCATGTTTTGAAGTTGCGAACAACTGGTACAAGTGATTTGAAATAAGCGTGGGCAGATTCGAATCTGAAGCACCAGTGTTGTCTTGGAGGTCCAAATAATCTTATACATCGTGGAACGTGCGTTAAAAAATGTGTTTTTGGTATTATACTATTCGGATACAGCCCATTGAAACGTGTTATAAATATATCGATCATCCTACTTAATAAATCTACTGAATCCCTACTTATTTGATATGCTAAACATAAATTCATAACTTTTAGTAGTAAACTAAAACAGTCGATTCGGTCATTGAGATCTTCTCCGTCATTATCAACTAATTGGAGAATTAAAAATGGAAGTGTATGAGCAAGTACAAAAGTTTGAGCGGCACTTTGTCGCAAAACGTCATCAAGATCCTTTAATTGGATTTCAGCGGGTTTATCTCGATTGAAATGACCATAATTGAATGTAGACAGTTTTATATTAAAATTGTTAATCGTGAAAGTTCGTTTTGAACAATGCAATACTTCAAAAATAATCTTATATTCTGCTCAACAATTCCTCAAGAAGGATATGCATGCAGTCTATTGGTAAACATTGTGTTACATCAAAGTAAGGTATGTTTACAACTGGACTCACACCATTTATACCATACGATAATTGCCAGTATTTTTTCGCGGCTTTCGTGATACCTGGCTCGTTGATATCATTTAAATATTGCATGTGTAAATCTTTATTCCGCAGTAGTTGCTCATTTTCAAAAGGATTTAGTTTTAATACATCTTTTGTTACCATACACAAACGACATGGTCGATATGCAGCCACAGATTCTTTAAAACCGGCCATCAAAGCTGATGCAGGTGTATCTCCTAGAATGTTCAATAATGAGCCTTTGTAATTTTTCCTTACTCCGTTAACATACATATTTAAACCTTCTGTTCGTAATATTTCAATATCATCGATGAAAGGTCTCAAAATTTTTTCTAAGGCATTCGGTTCTTTCAAATATATTGTTTTAACAATGGCATACAATTGAACGGTGTTGTTTGAAGATCGTAACTCGGGCTTAATATTTAGAAGAGTCCAATAAAACATTGCTAACTTCTGATTTTTAGAACTAGCTCCTGAAGGGTTGGTAATCCCCACATCATCGTAATATAACGATATTGCTAAAGAGTTTTTATTATTACGAAAAAACTCATTTTCTCGATAATATGAACCGTCCAACACTGTACGGTATACACTTGGGTCATGATCGAGAGGATTGTCTATATGCAATCTAACTTCATCGTTCATTAACAGATTAGTTAAATTTTCCAGAAAAGGAACAATGTATGCACAATGTGTAACTTCACATAAGTCTCTAGAAATTGTAGAAAGCCTCTTTTTTTGTTTCCATTGCCATTTTGACGAAATCTTAACTTCTGTAGCTTGTACCATGCGCATTTCTTCAATTAAAAATTTATCAAGAGTAGATTTTGATTGTAATATAGAAAAGAGTGTAGTTGATGGATACTCTTCCATACATATAGTGTTAACATCGTCTATTGAAAGCATGTGACTTACAGGATCTGTTTTCTTTTGACATTCTTCCTGTAAAATGGTTAAAATGACATCAAAGATATTATCCTTCTTTCATAAAAAATTAATTCAAAAGAAATCATAGCCCAGCGATTAAATATTACAATTGGTTACTATGAAAATGTATTTGAACAATTCAGAAAATATCTGCTATAATACTCACCAATATTATTGATAAATAAACATCTACCAGTGAAGTGATTCCGTTAATGACCTGATCTATTGATGTCTGAGAAATTTTACAGTTTTCTCTTATATCTATTATTAATTTAGCAGCATACCATTGAAGATTCTTCATTGTAGCATATTCAGCTCTTTCTGTCATTCCTGATTTATTAAGACAAATAAAGTTATTACAAGGGTTGCATCTGGCGTGATTGTAACGATTAAAAATTGATAAGTGATCTACGTGCACTCACAAAGTACATTAGAATTTTGCTTACCTTCTTCATCATTTAATTCATCTCTAACTCCAAAATCTTGTTCTTGCTGTCCATTATCATGTACTAATGGTCTTTCATCAAGAATTGTTGAAAGTGTTGGATGTTTTCTGTAAACATGCTGCTGAAAAGATTTCCATTTGGTGTAAATTGCTCCACATCCATCCTCTGCACAGCTAACTTTAAAACGCTGATCAAGTTGGTGATATCGCACTACATGTTTTAATAAAGTGATTTCGAATAACATTTGAAAAAACACATTGTGCATTTAATAAAAATATTGTCTCCATTCATTTTCAATAACTAATCAGCTGACATATACATAAGTGTTACTCACTGTCATAACCAAACTTTTTAAGGTTATATCTACATAAAATACTAAGTTTCTTTTTGATTAATAAAACTAATTTCATAAAAATTTTCATTACATGGATGAATGTGTTGATGTAATTAGATTATGTTTCCAAATAATTTAATCAAATTTTTCGAATAGCTATCCGGAAATCGTGCTCACTGTCACAACGTTTACAGGACGCGTTAAAGTTTGCGCAAGTTTCTGCGCACAGTCCCAGTTACCGTGTTTAACCGCACAAACGTGGAACGCGTGGGTCTTACTTTACATACAAAGAAATCTAGTAAAATCAGTGATCGAATGAAAATCTAATTGAAAGTGAAACGAAATAAAAATGGAAAAGAAAATCTTCTGTGCAATTTTGGGTAGGTGTAAATGTGTAAAATTTATCAGCTTAAAGACTATTTCTGACAAAGAAATAGTAAAAAATAAACTGTTAGAGCTTTGTGTACGAGACTCGTCATTAAAAGCATCGCTCGAGAACAAAGAAATCATTTTGCAAAAAAAAGATGTTGATGCTGGAATTCATGTTGATATTGAAGACGCCGAAGAAATTAATAATCTAGATAATATCAACGTTTTATTAGTGCCAATTTACCAAGAATTTATTATCCCATCGACATCTCAAAGTTGTGCAGCTGAAGAATTGGCGGGAAATAGTGAGGTTAAAGTTGTGTATACCGAACCTTTTATGGCGTCCGTTGATGTACAACATAAATTTTATCCTGATCATGCGGAAACTGATAAAGAAAACGATATTGAGGTAAGAAAAAATCATAATCGCTTTTATTGTTTAGTAATATTCGCATGTTGCAATGTTGTATCTTCATGAATTATTGTTTTGTTCATAGGTTGATAATGTGTCAAATGAAAATTTTTCTGAGAGTGAAAGGAAAAAATTATCTGACATACCAAAATCTAAAAATCTAAAACCGCATGAAATCACCTTACCTAAATTAACAATTGACATAGAAAATAAAATCAAATCTCATGGTGTCTTGGCTTCTAATACATATATAATAAGCTTTTGGGGAAATTACTTATGGGAAATTACTGATACTAAACCTTCATCAGAAGATTATGCTAACTTTGCAACCCAAATAACGACTAAATTCCCTGAACTACGTGGTGGTGCTGGTGGAATAGTAAGTAAAGATTTTTCAACAAATGTGATGATTCAAGTTTAATAGCTTATAGTTGCATTATTCTACTAATGGATTTTCTATTTATGATAACAAATTTGTTTCATTTTAAGGGTATTGTTAGAAAACAATTGAGTGCGTGGATTCGTAACCACCGGGCCTATTTAAAAACACAAGCCGCCAAAAGAGATAAAGATGGAAAGATACTTTCAAGAGCATCCGTAGAGGTGAAAGAAATGTAAGTTTTCTTCGAGAACTCAATAATTAATCATTAATCTCTTCATTGTAATGAATGATAAATGTAAATATTAAAATTAATGTTACTTAATTGTTAATCATTATTAGAATTGCTATTCCAATTAAGAAATTTTTCATTCTTACTTTAAGAATAACTTAATACAAAATTATGTAGACCCAAACAAGCTTTTTTCAATTAATGAGAAACAGACTATTATTATTAATTTTTTTAGAATTTTCCAAAAAACCTTGCGTTTTTACTATATTTAACATACTTTCTAATTCAAAATCACTTATGGATCAAGCTATAGTTAAAATGCTGTGAAATTACAGAAATCAAATAGACGACGCTGATATCCAAAGAGCACTGAGAGAACTACAAAAAAATCATAGCGAAAGAAACTTACCACACGTGAAAAAGTTATTAAAAATAACTTTGCCTCAAAGACACCAATGGATTCAAAATGAAGCTAAATCAATCGAAAATATAGTTGAACTATATCCTCAACTGAAGGTTTATAATCTAGTACGTATAAAATGTCTTTTTGTATAATAATACAAAAGTATCAAGGTATAAAATATGAAAGTATTACAACAATAACATTTTTTTAATCGCTTTTTTTTAGATTCTTTTTGAATTTTGTGCAATGAAAAATTTGAGTCTTGACGATTTAAATACAAACGCTAATTTTATGTTTCAAAAACTATTAGAATGTTATCGAATTGGCGAAATTACAGATGAATCTAAATACCAGGTTTTGTCAAAATTATATGGAGAATTATCAAGAAAAGTAAACAAAAATGCAATACCGTTATTTAAATTGAACCAAGTGAGTTATTAATTCACAATCAATATTAAAAATTTTCGAAAATAATTGATTAAGTAAAAAGATATCATTTGAATTGCTCTTTAAAGAAGGTATCATTACAGGTTAATTCTTCTATTGAAGACATTGAAGCTGGTCCAGGCGAATCTCCTAGGTGTGTGATTTATATGGATGAAGGAAGAATTGCAGTGGCATACGTTGTAGCAGACAATAAGACGCAGGTGAAGATGAAATCACCGACAATGGAAAACATCGTTGTTTGTTTAATGTCGACTTATTATGTTTGGCATGTAAAATATCCTTCTCCATACAAAAATATATTACAATATATTGATAACGCTTTGTTAGGCACATCCGTTCAAGCTAATCAGGTAATTTCAAGATTCATTAGAAAAAGAGATGCTATTGTTCAGGAAACACAAAAAGACTCTGCAGAAAACGAACACTCTTAATAAATTTTCTCAAATGTTAACTTCCTTTGAATATTCACTTTCCGCTGATACTTCTCATAAATTGATTACAACCTATGTTATTGAAAATATTGTAGCTACAATTATATTAATATGTTTCAATATTTAACAAGAAAGTTTTATAAAATAGGTTTTACTGACATATCATAAATAAATGAATATATTTTACAAATTTTTCGGATTTCATTTTATCCTGTACATTAATAATATCTTTTATTTATAAGACAGAACGCACTAAAGTTACTAAATATTATGTGCATTAAAGTAAATCTCATTAGTGCATAGTTCTAATGCAGTGTATGTGTTTTGAAATTTTTAATGCACGTTGAAGTGACTAAAAAGCTACTACAACAATTAATGCACTTCAAGCAAATTAAAGTCAAACACTTCGATTTGCAGTGTATGTATGACATCGAAAGCTGCGAGTTCTCTGTTTCTCTTGACCATCCACCCACCGTTTAGAACTCCAACTTCACTTATACCTCACGGTATATTTTTTTTGTCGTTTGTTAAATTAATCATATTTGTATATTAATTCAGCAATATTTCTCAAGGCAATTAAATAAATAAAATAACTGAAAAGTTAATTTGATATTTTCTTTCTAAATGTTCTGTTGACAGGAGTAGTTACTGCGTTATAATATACTCTTATTTCCACAGTGTATGGTCAGCACGAGATGTCGTGGCCACACGTTCTGATCAACCGTGGGAATATCTAGGGTAAACGTTCAAGAGTGAGCGATTAAAAGTCTGCAGGAGGAAACGGTTGAGCTCAAGTCCCGTTGAACGTGCAAAGGGACTTTGCACACGTCTTTACTGTGGGTGTGCTTCTGTGCAACAGACTACACCAAGAGAGAAGGAGAGAAGTTGAATGATATGAATAAGACGAGGAAATAAATGTAGAAGAAGAAACATGTGCAAACTCGTGCGACATTCTAGTACATGTATGTATAATATATTCTGTTCTCAGATGATAATTGTCTGAGAAAGGTGGGGCATAAAAAATCCAGGAAATATTATTCTTAATCATATTTCACAGCGAATAAGCAGTAAACATTGTAGAGAATATGCTAGTGGAAGATAAGTACAAGAGAAGTGAGAGTAAAAAAAGGCCAAGGATGAATAAAAGAAATGAACGAGAGAGAAAGAGGGAGGAAAAAAGTTTTGATTAAGCCGACGACTTGACCCGACATCTAATTTGCATCGACGGTAAATCACGCCTGTGAGTAGAGTTCCTCCTTCTCTAGATATACCTTTCTTATTCGCTCTCGGTGTGTGCCAGACGCTCTGAGATGCGTGGTCAAATAAAGTAAAGTACCATGTGAGCCAGGGGGAGAGAGAGAATTGCTGATGGAATGAGAGAAAGACGAGCAAAAGAGACAAGACGGACTGAAAGGTACAGAACAAGTATGTTAGAGAGATCGGCCATGCATTGCCTGCAAAACATTATAATTGTTGTCAACGCAAATAACATGGCCGATGGCAAAATATAGTATGCTACACAACTAATAACAAGATATCCATAAATAGAATAATGACAAAAAACCATCTTAAAAGATTTATAAACAGACATAGTATTAATAAAAGTATCATGTAAATAATCGATACATATACCTATATCGTATTATTGTTTTGATTCAAACTAATACCCTATCAGTTCCTGAATTTAATAGTATTTATATTTGCATTGACATTTGTTTGCTATGGCATTAATTTTTATTTGTAAATTGATGCAAAATATATTATTTATAGTCTATAGCTTTTAATTCATTCAAATCTACATGAAAATGTCGTTTATGTAAAAAAATATCATTTGAAATATCTTTTGCAAATGACATTGTATGAAATAATGAAATATGAGTTATTTTATTGTATAATATTAATAATTCTGAATTGTTTGCTCCTGTCATTGGCTATTTCTACTTGAAATATTATTATTGACTGTAGCTTTATCTCACTTGGTCAATTTCAGATTTATTTTTTTAATCACAAAAGCTACATTTTTAAAGTAAACGTCACAATTAGAATGTTATGTAAATAACCAGTTCTTCACTATGTCTCGATGTACATGCTAGTGATACATATAGAGTTGTTCCAGACCAAATGATTTTTGCTGTAGTGCAGGAAAGAATGAAATTTACATTGGCAAAGAAAAAGAGTAACGATAAAAAAGTGGCTGTGTATCAAAGGGCAAAAAATAGTCGGGAAAACTCACATGGTTGTTGGTTCTAGAGGTCATCAGCGATGGAAAGCAGGTAGTCTGGATAAGCAATAAAAACATTTAGTATTGCGAGTAAAGGGGTATAAAATGCGAGTGCTACTAAGGTTATAAGGAAACTGGCGGAAAGTAGAGAATGAAAGAGTGCGGGAGAACAGAATGAGACAGACATGAATGTTGGTATATAAGTTGTTGCATCTGCTTGTTAAAAGTAAAGGAAAGAGAAAGATAAAGATAATGGTAGATAGTTAGTGCTACGCACGTAGTGGTGACTTGACTGTAGTCTCAGTGCTGCCGGTATCCGCTAAGGGATCAAGTAATGCAGACTCAACCCATATTAGGACTCCTCCACATGTGAGACGTAACCACACAGTGTTTCCTAGCTAGTCGGGAGAGAAAGATCGATGTTATGTGCAGTATATCGTATTGCAAACAGATCCAAACCTCTAATCTCATTTATGATTCCCTTTCAGACTTTATAAAATTAAACTCCAGTCAATGTGTTTATTTTCAAAACCCATTTGCTTTGCTATTTTGTTGCTATTCTAATAAAACAAAGGAGCAATGAGTAAATATTGGCAAATTGCTAACGAGATATATGCATTGCTCAACACAAGTTATATCCTTTTCCACCTTTTGTTATAGTTTAAGGAAAAAGGAATGAATGTGAATAATATACTTAAAACTTTTCACAATGAACACATTATGAAGCTTCATAAGTTCATAAAGAGTGTTATAAAAGTTGTGGAGACGAGTTATAGGGGAAATTTAATGTAAAACGTGAGTCCAGTAAATATATTTTTATTTACAAAATTAAATGGGAATGAGCGGCTATAATTTAAGAAAATAATTCACAGGCGAAATATTCTTATTTTTATCTTCAGCAATATTAGAATTTTAGATAATACTTTTATCCACGTATTATTATGTAATGAAAAATATATTATTTTATGCTATCAAAAGTGTTATATAAAAATAATACTGCACACCCTGAATAATAATTCGTAATTAAAATTATACGTAAGATCATTAAAAAATATATCGATTTATTTCGTTAACACGCCATAACTCTCGTCACTTCCTCAATTAATTTTCAATGATAGCGTTGCATAATTTGCGGAAATATAAATTGCAGATAAGTGATGACATATGCATACAGATAATTGAATAACAGATGCTGTTTTACACTTATGATTTATATTATTAATAAGTGAATTTTTCATATTTTAAAATTACATGGGTATGGAGATCAACTGTTGACTTATGATGTCAACTAGTTAAATTCACTCATGTGTACGCTAATGTAGCACCTGAAAAACCTGCCAGCGTTCCCATGCGCTTGTTATTCTTGTCCAAACATGTTTATTTTCCCCATCCACTCTTCTTGGTTGAGATACCATGACCTCTAGACTTGGTAATTTTTCCATAATTTTTTTTGTTATCAGTCATCTTCAAACAAGCAGTTTGAAAGCTAGTTTGAATTTTTTTTCATTAAGTATATAATATAAAATACCTTATCTAGTGTATGAAATTTATTTCAATAAATCTTTACCAAGATACTTATTTCAAATTCCAATATTCAGCTGCAGACTGATTTGTAACGTAACCCCAACAGATTCAAACATTTTAATAGAGAAAATCTCTTATAATGGGATCATGTTTTACGACACCTCGTTATGAGACTAAAGATTTACGTCGCATATAGATATAAGTATCCTTAGTATAAAGTGAATGGTCTGCAGTGGTTGCTGCCTCTCGTGCTTATAGTCTACACTACACTCAGCTAATATGAGTTTCTGATCTCTCTTGGTCTTTTGCAGCCCCGTAGGCTATACAGAAAATACTTTGAGAATGAGAGAATGGAACATCAAAGGCTCTGAGACATGTCGTACACAAGAACTTAGCTCACCCGAGAGAATAGAACCAACTATAACCACATTACGCATGAAGGAGTTTCGTTCATCTCAACAATGCACCTCGCAAACTCTCGTCTCTTCTTCCACCTCCTTCCTATGCTCAAACTCCAACTCCTTCACCTTTTCCTTTGCACTCTCACCAAGTTAAGCCTGATGATCGCGTACATTAAACTCTTGCTTACACACATCATAAAGTTATAACGGTCCCGTCGTATTTCTGATATCTATCGGAATTCCGTCGTGATGCCCGCGCGAGTCTCTCTTCTGCACGCGCTTTGACTCCTTTAACCTTAGGCTTAAGCGGCACAACAAGAAGAAATAAAAAATTTCAACGAGGATGATCTGTAATGCACGTTTTTTTCAGTTGCCTAAGGGCCCTTAAATTCCCCTGAAAAAAGCCACGAAAATCCACCAATAACGAACCCAGCGGTTTCATTTATTTTTATTTCCTTTTTTATAGCTCGTATATCTCAATTCCGGGTTCGTAAAAGTTCACGGCTGTACACAGATCTTTGATGAGAATCTGTTAATATTAATGAAAAAAATCTGCAGTAACTGAATTAATATGAATAATAAATTATTTCTTACAACTGATTTACTTTCATACATCTTGATCTTCATCTTCATCTATGGAAGAAGATGTCTTCATTCTCCTTTGATTAATTGCCAGAACGACTTTTACTTTTTAGATTTTCTTCTTCAAGCCATAGCTGTGTCTACTTAAAAATTCTTATAAATTTTTTTCTCCTGAATTATGCGGTTAATCAAGCCAAAAGTAGATATCTATACGAAAACTTGTTATCAAGTTTCTTGTGCTGATATAAGCACATTCTTCTCGATGTAATAAGCTAGGCTATAAGAAATATAGGTAGATACAGGCTGAAGTTGTATTGAGATATGAAGAGATTTGTGTGGAAAACATTGGTACTTTATGTGTTTTAAAATAAAACCACTTTATATATGTATGTTATTTCTCCACATTTCTTGCAGTTCTCCTTCACTACTACCATAGATTTCCATAGTGACTTTCGCGCCGTAGGGGAGATTTTTACAAGGCAACTTGGTATATAGAAGGCGGGAATAAAAGCAGCGAAACAACGACCTTTTCTCTCGTTAAACATAAATCAAATGATCATCAATATGCAAGGCAGCGTGCCAGTTGTACCGTAAAAAGAAATCAACGTCGTCGACATACCGACCACGACCCTGACATTGACCATATACTGGCTAGTATATAGTAAGAGATACCCTCACTGCAACTACTTCTGTACCTCCACGTAACTCTCTCAGAGAACAGAAAAAGAGTGAGGTTGTTAACAAGAGCACTGAGAGAAGAAATTTAACAAAGTTGGTCTTGAGAAAAGTGTAGACCTTGCACGTATATCACCACCGAATATATACGTTACCTTCGTTGTCCCATGTTCTCTCACTTTCGCTGCATAATAAATTTACTCGACAATCGACATAAAAAAATTTTATTTTGCTATTTTTTCTCCCAGTAGATTATCAAATTTTTCTCACGTAAAAAACTACATGACATTTGTTATAAGAAAATCTGTCTCAATGGAGAATATAAATCAATTTGAGAGTCAGAAAAAAAAGAAAAGGAATTTATTCAATGTGATTAGGTACTAGATAATCTACATCTTTTGATATATACCAAGAGTAATGTTGGACAAGTCGAGTATAATCCAAGGGGAAACAAGTCAAGTTAAAAATATTTTCATTAAGTTAATTACTATTTTCAATTATATAAATTAAAAAATTGGTGTTTCTTTTTGCTCAGTAAAATGGGATTTCTTCATAGAAGTATCCTAGGGAATCACGAAGAGAGAAATGATGATCCACAAAGGAGTATATTATTGGGAGGGAAGAAACTGCCCATGAAAGAACTGTAACAGCTTCACAATCAAGAACCAAAGAGGTAGGTATAGTATATGAGCACGCACGTATACGCACACGCACAGACGGTGCATTTATCGAGTTAGTTTTTTGTGTCAGCCAGTTATTAGATTATGATTAAATGGTTTGAAAGGATGGGGAGAGAAGATTGGAAGAAGTAAAAAGGATGCAAGTGTATCCTGTCTCACTTGCTTTTAAGTTCTATACATGCTTGTCCATCGTTCAGAATATCAGAAATAGTAATCATTAAAACAAAAAACTCATTCAAATATAAATACATCCACTTGGGTTTTTTTTTTTCTTTTTAAGTGCTCAAAGAACTAGTTTCTTAATGATCTCGTAACATACCCACCAAAACTTATCTTACCTTCATAGCTTCTACATTCTGTTCTTTTTTTAATCAATAAAATCCTAGTAAAACAATACATTATATAAAATAAAATAATTGAAAAATTTTTTTATTAAAAAAAAAATCTATTCAAATTATAATATTAATTAACTTTTCAAGAAAAAAAGTATTGAATAATCAATTTTATGTAATATACAAATGGAAATAATAAAGATAATGAAAAGTGATAGTGAAAGAGTTCACCGAAGAGATTAAATATTTATCTGAAAGATGATTTTCTCTACTGGTCTTTAGGATGTAAAAAAAAAAAAAAAAAGTAAAAATAAAAAAAGAAACAAAAAATGATAATCAACGAAAGTGGCCTTATTACCGACCTCGTCTCGTTATTACCTACAGGCAGCTTATTTACTCTTCAAGCAATTAGTTTGGCCGTGCTGAAAATACGAGAGGGATATAGTGGATATACCCCGGACGTGTCTTGCAGTCATGTTTTTTCATCGTTTTCTCTTCCACAACAGCAGTCACGGTGGCATCGACGGAACGCTTGGAATGAACGGGCATGAAAGATCGCTTGGGAATTCTCCTATCAACTATCGAACACAACGAATCATGTGAGACTTTTTAAGAAAATGATTCGGTTAAATTCATTTAATAATTAACACTTTCTCTTTATTGTTTCACTTCTTAAGCACGATATTTCGTTATCGAAAAGCTTCCATAAAAATTCTTAAATTATCTAGTTTAAATTGAGATTTATGGTAATAGAATGAAACAAGTAGATAAGAAATAAGAAGAAATCTTATAGAAAAAGACATCAACGTGGCAGTCGAATTATTCGGCGTTAATCGGATTAAATTATTACAGACAGCATAATATTATTCTCTAAGACTTCACGACTGTATCTCAATCTTTCGCTCGTTTTATATCCCCTGTCGCTCAACATTAAAGTGTCTTCTCTTTTGTACGAGTTAGAAACTAGAGTAGCAAAAGCACCTGCTTGTCGTCATCCTATAAAGATCAGCTGAAAAGTTTTTTTAACTAAGTCAAAGTGTACAGAGTGAAAGAGTTTAGTAAAAGAGAAGCCGATAAGTCTTGTGAAAAAAAAATCAAAATCTCTGACATCAGAAGCCTCTAGATATACCCGCATTTGCTTCTGATTAGTTAAAACTAGAGTTTTTAATCCTCCAATTTGCTGTTTCTTTTTTTTATTCATTTTGTTCAACCACCACTGCAAACTCAAACAAATGTGGAATGAGTACAGACTGTGTTCTCTAACGGCAACTGGAACGAAAAGAGTTCAAATATTTGAAGTGTCGTGGCAGGGCTACTGTCGGACTCTAAACTGACTGGTCGATCAACTCATCCTTTCAACCGTAATGTATTTTTTCTCAATCTTCTTACATATTAATCCTTTATTCTAGACAGGCGGATGGATCGTTCACAGACCGGAGACTACTCTGACGAGACGAGTATTCTGTTTACTCGCCGCATGAAATATCGGAGTTGACTGATCAACGAATTAATTGAATCTCGCAGCAAGCGGATAAATAATGGCAATCAGTACGATATAATCTGGCGGACGGCTCGCGACGGTGTTGCTGGTGCTACTTTGGTATTTTGCATATAACAGACTAACAGATTGAAATTCAAAAGTATTATAAATGAATTAAATGAATATTTATATAAGTGTATGATGAGCATATAAATGACGTGAGAATCACGAAACATCGGCTGAAAGTCTCATTGGATAAATGAAAAAGTATATCAGCTTAATTCAGCTTGAGAGATGCCACGAAATCTTGACCATTGAAATTTTTTCTCAATTCTTTTTTAATCCTTGGTCTCGATATCCGTCGGCAGCGATAGATTCGCAGATAGCTGATAAATGTGTGTAATGATATTTAAGACGTCGAAGAGGCAATAAATTCAGCTGCATTCCAAATGAACTTTTTGGGAGAGAAGAGGAGAGAAAGAGGAAAAGATACAATCATGGAGGCCTAAGAATCTCAGACTTTGTCCTCCCCTTATCCACATATTCCTCCTATGTATCCGAAATTTTTCTCTCTTCGTCTTTCACTTTAGAACATGTCTCCTGTTGAAGCAAACCAGAAGAAGAGAGAAAGACACTTGAGATCTCGAATGTACGATCTCTTACAACCAACTACCATTCCAGTCGCCACGGTAATGAGTTTATAAAACAAGTTCCGAATCCATTATTCACCTGGTAGAGGACCGGTGGCATACGGGATTGGTATAAAAATACATGGGATTCATTCGTCCCTCCAGTTGAGAAGATGAGGAAAGGAAAGAGAAGAGAAAAAACGTATTTTTCAGCAATTAAGGAACTTGTCCCTTTAGGCATGAGAGAGACGCAGAAGCTCTGTTTGCCAAGACGGGCGAGAACATGGCGCTAAAACGGTTTTTATTGCTTGTCACTAAAACTGGAGAGAAGCTCCAACATTACCAGACGGCTCGTTTACAGACCGGGAATTTGCTGGGATTCATCGAATCGCTTCAAGAAACACAAATTACTTTGCGAATATTTGCAGTATAATTTTAATTGACTAAGTCGTTAGTCAAGGCTAATCAACTTGCGTCGCGAGTATAAACTAACACTTTAATAAACTCTAAACTGATTGTGGTAACTAACGCTACATGCTCTGTAACGCATCAAAGGGAATTAACCAATGATTTAATCACAGAAACACAACTTGAATCACACTGACACAGTGACTGAGTATCCCATGCCCTATATATCGCCACCACACCGAATATCCAAACCCTTTCGCTTTACAAACTACATGCAACCTTTCAAAGTATGCATGTACACAAGGTCTTGTCAAAGATAGACTTATTATATCGTTAGCATAACATGAACCGAAACTACCGCGTCATAATCGGACAAACAATGGGACATGCATCAGAGTCCACAAGTAAAACGGAAGGACACACGTTACGTAGACAAGTATAAAGGGACGAAGCACCAATCTCTTCACTCTCTGACGTGACCGGATACAACCATTGAGTGGGAATTTTTACAGACAAAGACTGGAAAAGAGAACATGTAATAGGTCCTCAATACTATTCTACACTTACTTTTTTTTTCTTTATCTTTATTCTTTTTTTATTATCAAAAAGATCAATATATAAAAATAACTCGGCAAAGAATAAAAGAATTTTTCACACGAAAGTTTTAACATTTTTTGTATTGCTGAATTCAGACTGATTCTTTTAAATTGCTGCACAAATTATCGCACCTTAAAACTGGTTTTTAAAATATCTGGAAGTCACACCTATATACTTTTGTGCACTCCAATGCTTAAATTTCTTGACAAAGAAATATTTGACGAGTTAACTAAAGATTACTTAAAGTGTTTGTGCATTTAAAAAGAAAAAATCCAATAAATGATACAGCAGATTTATCTTCCTTTTTTTTTCTTTCTTTCTTACTCCTCTTCTTCTTTTTTATTTCAATATAACACATATTTATGAATTAATGTTCAACCAATGAATACTTAATTGAAAGAAGTTAGTGAATAACTCGAGTATTGTTTCTACTAATTTAAGCATTGAAATCATGCCTACGCATCAATACCCACAAATTAATTCAGACTATTTAAACGGATGAGTAACGCAGACTTGTTGAAAGACAAATATCACGTTTAAACATTCCAACAGATTAAAAAGTCATGTAGGATATATCAGAGGGCGACGCAGACGCAGCATTTTGGGTCGACGAAATGTCTGCATGTAACATCGGCCTACACATACTCACATCATCGTGTGTATTGAATCACAAGGAATTAATCCCAACTGTTTCAATGGGGAAACTCAACAGATCTCGAGTGAAACAAGAGGCGGAACATTCTGTGTGGAGCGTTGACGGGGTTGGCACTCCCGTACAAGATGATGTCGCGGTATTTCAGCTCGTCGCATCTGCTCAAACTCTCTCCTGTTGTTCTCTGTGTCGTCTCTCGATTTCAATTCACTCTCAACACAAGGCGCCTACATCACGCCTCGACACACCGCAGAACGTGTTCACGTTCGCGACCCAAACATGTCGTATGTTAATTACGTGCGTATCCAGTTGGAGAATAAAAAAATAAATAAGGACCAAAGAAAACAAAGAAAAAGTAGTCGATATGTGAATGTATGGTGTTGAGAGGAGCGTGAATAGCGATTTAGTCAAGAAGTCCTTATTCTTGTTGTCATGTGTATTAGATCAACGACAGACACACACACACTATAAAACTCATGCTTGTTTTTTGCATCACCCTCTATATATTCACTCTTGTTTATTTTTTCTTCCATTCACATCTCTCTATTTTTCCTATTTTTTATTCACCTTTCTCAGTGTTTCTCTATCTTTACTTTAGTCAGTGCATCCTCGATTAATAGCAAGGTACAGTCCTCCCTCGATTCAACCAACATGTCGAGTCTGCCATCAATCTTCTGATCTCAGTTACAGCAAACGGACCCGTATAGTCTGACTCAAGTGTACCTGGTAGTAGTGGTGGTGGTGATGCTGCTGCTGCTATAGCAAAGAGAGACGAAGAAAAGAGGGCTTGTTCAGTGATGAGATGAAGAAGAATGAGAAGGAAAGAGAGAAAGAACTGGCAAGTTACCTTGGCAACCACCCAAGTTTTTGTCTCCTTCTCGCTAATGGTCACGTTTCCGTTTCATCTTTTTTCTCCATCCCGGTAATCCAGTTTCTGTTACCAATTCGTTGCGGAACCGGCTGACCATAGCTATCGACGTCATCTACTTGACCACTCTGGGGAATCCGTACGTTCATCCTGGTAGATATATCCGACACTTTGATCCATATCCTTGTAGGGTCAAAATGGAAATTCACATTTTCACCACATAATGATTGATCTCAAGTAATCAAATAATATTAAATCCTATTACGGTTATATTTTTTGTTCTGTAAATTTCAAAATTTCATGAAAGCTTTTTGTGAATTCTTGAGTTCAAAGACCCGACAAAGATCAACTGAAATGTGCGGGATTTTCTTACGAAGCTGCTGCTTCTGGTTCGAGTTCTTGTGGTTTCTCTATCTCCAACAAGTGTACCTAAAGTATATGGCTATCCTCTTTACTCTATCTCTAGTCACTTCTCATACGGGCCGACCCCTCTTCTCTACTAATCTGAGCGTGAGTTTAAGATCTCCAGGATGCATACAACTGGTAGCCACACTTTGCCATGGTTTTAGATGGACGTTTGTCTTAGTTTGTGATTCTCATCTTCACGATTTCTGTCTTCAACATGCATACTTTTATTATTTTTATCAGAAAACCAACAGAGACTTATATACTGACCCGCATTTACTGTTTAGTATTCAAGTAAATGTTTTAGGAATTATTAAAATTGTCTAATTCTGAGAATTGAGGTGAGTAGATGGGTCGAATAGAAAAATGACGTGAATGTTGTTGGGGAAAATGTAGTAAGATAAGATGTACAAAAATTCTTTTAAGATTTAAGATAAATGAATTATTTACATTGTAATGCACCTGTCAGAATTAATCATCTTCATTCAAATAAATTTATTCAACTGTAGTAACATGATAGTACTAATTAAATAATTAATTCAAAGAATAAATTTAATAAACAACATGATAATAAAATTAAAATTGAATTATTTAATATTCAAAGTAAAAAATTAACATTTTATGTTTTATTTATCAATAAAAGTAACTCAGATCCTATGTTATGTAATCATTCATTTTAATAATTGATTTTTTGGGTTGATTAGAAATTTTTTTATCAATAAACAATCAGTAAAATGAGTCATAGTCTTTAAAAACAGTACATCTTGAAGTAGCTGCTTATTACAACAACACTCTTAAAATATCTTATTTTTTATTTCTACGGGCATTGTTTTTCTCAACTTATTCCGATCGCTTGGAAAGATATCCAAATGCTCACAGCTGCTTTTTTCCCGTCTACTATCTCGGTAAGATCTCTGCTATTTCACCTTCTACGATAATGACACGACTAGATGCATCGCTGAGTGCTTTCCAATATTCATCTCCATTTTCTTTTCTCGCTCCATATCTTTTTACACTTATGCTTAACACATACAACTGCTACTGTCATTGTTGTTGCTTTCCTAAACATTACTTTTAATCTTTCAAGAATCGACGAGATATCTCAGAATATCTAATAACATTATCACGTATATTGTAATCTCGAGACAGTTATTTGCTAAATGAAAGTACAGTTTGAGATTTATCAATTTGAATGGGTATAATAATTTCAGTGCTGTAATTACTTGAAATAATTTTAAGCACTTTTTCTGATTTGCATACTTAAATGTTATGGACCAAAAGATGAAGTGCGCAATTCTTGTGTCCAACAGGAGAAGGCAAAGCAAGAGACGTTGGTTGAAGGAGCATAGATCGTTCCATAGATTGCATTTATCATTTTTGCGTAGCCGCGGAGGGACAGGGTCGAGACACGGGTCAAGTTGATACAAGGCATGTGCGAGTCTTGGCCACAAGCATCCTGTAAAGCAATAAAGCGGTCTGTCACATACACGGACGAAATGCGTACATGGGCTACTGCACGTGTGCAGCATTTCTCTTGACCAGGATTATATGTCCAGCTTCATTGCCAACGCGTGAGAATTAAAGTTTCTCATGATGAGTAAAAAATCCCAGGATTTAGAGCTTTTTGTATAATTACCCAACACCACATTTTATAACATTTAGGTAAGAATTTCTTAATAGTAAACAACCTGTTTGTATAAATTACAAAGAAACTGACGTATATTTACAGGGTATTATGATTAAAGATAAATACGTAGGTTTAATTATTTTTCTACAATTTTATTTTGTATTGATTTTTAATTCTTCGTTTCCGAGTAACTAAAGAAATGATTGGCATTTTTGTTTTTTTTTTTTTTGATAATAAGTAGGGAAAGAGATATTTTGTGTTACGCTGTAAACAGCTGAGATTGTGGTGAAGGAGAAAAAATCTAGTGAACGAATTATAGATTGGATCTTGAGCAAGTAGAAGTTCAGTCTAAAAATGAGAAGCAACGGCACGCGAACCCTTGGAGCGTGTACACGTGGCAGAATCAAGTCCAGCGACCCGATATCCTTGCACTCGCATTGAAGAAACAAGCCATGAACCTTTGTAATAAAAATTACAGATTAAATTTCAACAAATATTGTTGCAGTTGAAATTTTTTAATTTGAAATAATTCATTTATACTTTTTCGATTGTGCTAATAAATATAAGTAAGAAGTAAAAGAGAAGTTGATGAATTATTTATTATTGAAGAAAAGATTTCAAATTAATATTACATTGAAGAAGGTTGGAAACATGAAGTATCGTTATGCTGAAGCAGAGATAAAACTTGAAAAGTGAAAAGAAAAAGTTGAAAGAAAACAAAGGAGAAAAAAAGCACACAGCATTGGAGTGAAAAGAGAAATGAAAAAGACACAGAGCTGGTAAACGAGGTAAAGAGAAACCCAGAGAACCAAGTAAAGGAAAGAGAAAATAAAGAAAGATGAAAATAAGGAAAGGAAATAAGAAAGGACGAAGAGAAGAAACAAGTCCGATGATGTTCATGCGTGTGTGGCACGCCCGTATTTCAATTGAGAGGGCCGAAAGTCGAATGCCGGTGGACGCAAGTACCAGGAGAAAAGCAACAACGAGGGAGGGACGCAGAAAACGACAAGAGAGCTGGAAGAGAAGAAGGTTCCTCTTCAGAGGTAGACTCTTTGGATGATGTTCATCCGTGTGCCGAGCAAAGACGCGAGAGTGTGTTCGGTGTCGGGTCGTAGACCACAGAGAGTCAGTGCTGAGCAGCGGCCAACCGGTCAAGCAACTTTTTAACGAGCTGCGGTTCTGCGCGAGAGAGGAAAGCCGAGACCCTGAGCTTGAACCGAGTTGAGCCATCTTCGCTTCGAAATGCACGCGCACCATATGATACTGGTGTGCCTGTACCTGGTGTCTACTTTGTAGGCTTTCCTCTTCTTGCTTCCTCTCTACACCATCAGCCTCTCTTACACCAACTATACATATATATCCTTTTGCTTTAGCGAATTCTCGTACGGGTTAAACGCCCAAAATGAACCGCTTCGTTTTCTCATATTCATGGATATTACATTCAACTCCGTTGATTCTTTGGTGAATTTTTATAATGACCCAAATCAACATCAGTTACGAAAAATTTTCAGTAATTTTATTACTGAAAAAACTCTGGATCATGAAACATTATTGATGAAGATGTTTCACTTTGACTTCCAACAATAAAATACCATCAAAAAAAGCTCATAATAACCTAATAAATTGTAATTTTATCAAATAAGACATTATGTGATATTGTTTTTCATTGAAATATTTCATTACCTACATCGACAGAACGTTTAAGTGATTTCAATTTAATTTTCCAGATGCTTTAACAACTAAACGATGTGAGGATTACAATTATAAATGATATGAAAATGTTTTCAAACAGAATGATCGACGTTAATAACTCATTAGGATAAAATTTTATCGACATTCAACAGTCTACAATCTCACTTATATAGATATACATATATAATCCTTGTCTCGAATTATCAACTAATTTTATATCTACGTGTCGTTTCTTCATCCTATCATTTATCCTAACTGCCTCAACAATCTAAAGGTAAATCTGTGATTCAACTCAGGTGATACTTTTGGTCACTCTATTCCGATGTTCAAATAACCCAGTCTCTTCTTTTCATTTTTTTTTTTGCACACAAAAGCCCAAAATACTTGAAAAAAAATTTTTATTGTTTTAAATAATTTTATCATCATTTTTTTCTTTTTTTGAATTAGTAGCACATGATTTTTATACTGTTTATATATGATTCTTTATTGCAAATCGTAGTATTCTAATTAAAAACATTTAAAGTGTTTTGAAATGACGCTACCCATTTGATTAACATGGTAGTAACTTTTAATGCACTTTAGGTGTTTTAAATTAAAACCCTACGATTTGCAGTGTTTAATTTTCAAGTAAGATTTATATATGGACAATTTCAGATATAATTCTTATAAGATTTAGTATTTATTTTTTTACTTAGGGAATTTGTAATAATATTCAATTAGTGTTAACATTCATTCATGCAGGATAAAAGAAAGATAAGTAAATTGCAGTAAATTATTATGGACTCTGGAATTACGGCGATTGTAACTTGTCTGTACTTATAATGGAGAGAAAGAATAAGATGAATAGAAATAGCAGAAGCCAGAATAAAAATGTTAACAGTGAGTAGAGGTCGTACAAAGTATAGTACGCGTTTTAGGAACATTATAAAAATCCTTTGATACAGCCAAGGATGCACGCAAACTAATTTTCTAACTGAAGATTACTGAGCTATCGTACACGCATCGTTTTATCTTTCTTACTGCCGTCTTCACAGCTTGATAACGAATTGCCATTTGGCACGAGCAATAAAGTAGATATATCTTTCACTTAAACAACCGGATAAATGTCATTTATGATGTCATTTTTTTTTTACTAATATCTTTCATTGATTTAACAATATTACTTCACACGTTGAAGAATTTTATTATGCTGATAATCATTTATCTTTGATTTTACAGCAAAAAAAATGTTCTGTTGCTGCAACAAATTACTGATCTCTTTTTTTATAACATACTAGATTTTTCCAGTATATTTTTTGAAAATAACTGAATTAGTTTATATTCGTCGATAAAAAAATTTTTGGTTTTTAATTAAAAAAGTATTGATTTTTTTAAAAATATTTTTATGAGAATAAAAATCTGTATTTTGACGATAGCTAGTTTTTATTGAAACGATCCAATTAAGTTGAAATTAAAAATATACAGGCGAAAATATTCATTTATCAAAATCGATTTCTGTTTTTTCAATAATTTTAATTTTTGTGTAGTGAATGATACTTTATTCGTAGAGTTTAAATTTTTTGCAAAACTAGAATATTTTTTTTTCTTTTTATGTAACAAATAAAATAAACTGAATAAATAGAAATGTTTACTTAATTTAAATAGAAGTAATTTTTATCAGAGAAATTTATCATTCAGAATTTTTTGAACGTTGAAATAATAATTTATCGTTTGATTTAATTGGATAATGAAGAACATGTTAAAAGATATGATATATGAATTCCAAGAGCACACGATGAAATGAAAACATCCTTTACAATGGATGGTAATAAACTGAGAGAATAGTTTTGAAAATTCATTGAGATATAAATGAAAGTATAGGTGAGAAGGCGTATATAGTACTTGTAGAAGAAACATTAGAACACACTTTTATCTTGACTCTTGTCACCATACCATCTACTTATACGTTGACGAGACACGACAGGCTTGAAGCACCTCGAATAAGGAGTAGGCATGAGAAACGAGTGAAGGATTCAAGAGAAGCTGAGCGATGAGATCTCTAAACGCATCTCATCTAGCTAAGGACAACTCGACACTTCAACTGAATCAGATTGGTCTCGACTGAGGAAGATAAATTATGAAGTGTAATCGATATCATTACTTGGTAAAATGAGAATTAATGAAATTATTAATATTAATGAAGTGGATTACTTCAACTACAAAGACAAAATAAAATATAATATTATTTCTTTTTAATATTAAACTTGAAGACAGTGGGATGGAGAAAAATTTTTTCAACTATAAGAGCTACCGCACTTAAGTACTTGGACACTTGAAAAAATATATTTCTTTCACGGTCAATAAATCACTTGGGGGAAGTTGGAGAAGCTTTCATGAACTTCGTTTAAACAAATTAAATGAGTCAGAGCATATAACTTGGTGGGTTTTATGACGGCTCGTTCACTTTTACAGCCTTACTTTTGGCCAGTTCACGAACCGTTGAGTAAAGAGAAAAAGTGAAACCTGTACAACAACGACAGGAGATGAGTTTACGAACAATCAGTACATATTTTTCCGGATGTGTGTACAGTGATTGTTATCACAGTATATATCTATTGTTCCATTAACTAAAACTATTGTGTACGACTATATGCTTTGATAAACATGGCTTTGAGTAATAGGTTGATAAAAAAAAAGGACTTTTATCCTTCAACATTATCATGTTATGTTGAACTCATCTGTTGAAAGATGGAAAAGGAGAAAAAAGAAACAAAGATAATCTGTAAAACATTGAATGAAAACTTCATGGGAGAGCAGATATACTGATGATAAGAGTTGTTGAAAAAGTTGTATAAAAATTGCAATGCATACGTAACGAGTGAACAAGATGGGTCGGCTATTATTTCGACTTTTTTCTCACATTTTCAATCAAGTAGTTCAACTCGATGATTATCATGATCGCGGCGGGATACCAAAGTCGACGGTTTGAAGGGTGGAAATGTAAGCAGCGGGACGGCGGAGGGGAGTAATAATGAAAGGGTAACCGAGTACCGATAAATTCAGCGGACCGCGGGATTTGTAAATTATACCCTTTCAATACTGATCCCTGTAAATAAATGAGCTCGCCCCCACGCATGGCGTAACACACAACTATCTACATCCAGTATGCTTCTTTGTATGAGCATATATGTACATCACACTCGAATAATTGCGAGTAAAAAAAAATGAGAGGGAAACGAAATTGTAGGCATCACAGGAATTAGTCCATACGAAAGATTTGCTTGTGCCAATTGATCACTCTCTGTAATTGCTTTGATTAACGAAAATTGAATAAATACAATGAGAGAGTAACCAAATAAAAAATTGAAGTACTTAAAACACCCTCATTTTTCATATTATATACTCAATTTAAATATTTTTCTCCCATTTAATTAAATTTAATTATCAATACAATCAATGAGTAATAAAATAAAAATGTTTATCTTTTAAAAAGTGATTATACATATTTTTTTTCCCAAGTATAACCGTTAATTTAAATAAAAATATTCATCGATACTAAAAAAGAATTTTTGACAGTAGATTATTCATATTTTCTCATCCAAGATCCATAAAGTTAAATATTAATGTTCAAACAAAAATGATTCATTGGCAATTTTCGGTGTGTTTCAAGAAGCCGTCTCAGGTTGATGCTTGCTCAAGACCAAGAAGGTAGATAGAAATATGCAAGCAAAAGTTTAAAGGACGTTGTCGTGCATACACCAGAGGAGTTATCGTAATCGTTAACGAGAGTGCCGTCAGCGTGGGCCAAGATATAGCCAGTGGGGTCTGACTTGCTATTAACCCGGTGCTAACAAAGGTATTGCCACCTTGGTCGCGGTCGCGGGACTGCGTTTGCCCTCAGGATGGCACCTTCCTTATTCATATGCATAACTCAAGGGAGGTGTAACAAAACTTTCACGGTCAACTTGATTATAATCGTGCATACATGTTAGTATATATAGGAGAGAATGTGAAGCCAGACGAGATGTTCTTCCTCTAAATCCTCTTTCTCCTTCTCTACACTTGGGAAGAGGCTGGCTGTTGGCTCGGAATCGTTACGTTTATCGTTCGCTTATGAGAGAGAAAAAGCATGTCGAGAGGGACGAGGATAAGACAGAACGTTTATACAAGCCGGCTACTTGAACGAAGTGAGCGCCAATTATGACTATCATACTTTACTCGTTTGTATCTAGCCACTGGAATATCACGCGATATGTCCTGAAGTTTAATGAACCATGGAGACTGATCATTTGACTTTTAATTTTCTCCTCAATTTTCACTCAATGCGGTTTATGATGGCCACTTGGATTCTGTGGTGAAAGACACGAGGGACAAATTGCCTCGTCACGTTCCTGAATTCAGATTGAATCTCAGGAATTTACAGTCATTCTGAATCATTCTTGTTTGCCGAGTCTTATTTCAAGTATTCTAGTTAATAATTAGCTGAGAAAATGTTACCCAGATAATTCTATATAACTGCAACGTTGTGGTAACAACTGCAGTTAAAAGTATAACTGATAAAATAAACTACAAGCTCGGTAGTGGAATATAATTGAGTACAGCAACTTTATATAATAGAGACTTTATTCCATTAAATCCTTTAGCGTGTTCAAGCTCTCCTCCTCTCTATTACTCGCCATCTCTCTTTTTGTCTGTATCTTCGTTGTCATATGATATTCATTCACGATCATAAAATACATATCACATTAGTGTTATGTGGACACTGAATACCATCATCAACTATACACAATTTTCATGTGAATTTTATTAATTATTTAGTTTAAACTATTTTATTAAACTTAAAATTCAGTGAAACATTGTGTGAAAATTTTCATGAAATGTTTTAACTCAATATTTCAATTAAAATTTGTACTTTGTGTCTATTAAAGCCAATCTGCAGGTCATTAATTCTCCATTAAGTCAATTTAAGAGATAAAAGCATATATTTTCGGTTGAAAAAAAAAATATATAAGGTTAAGGCAAAGATTAAAAATTGAATGAGGAATTTTATGAGCAACATCTTTCGGCTATACAACAGACTTTTCTGCAACAGGTGAGCGTGAGAGGCGCATGCAGTCCTGAGATGGAGACGGTGATTTGACGAGAAGACAGCCGCACGGTAGACAAAGATGACGATAACATAAGCTAAGGGATAAAGAGAATTAAAACGAGAAAGAAAAGAATATAAACGAGGATAAATGGATTTTGTAAAAGCTAAGATGAAGAGAGAGTACCAAAGAGTTGGTCACGACGTGAAAAGAAGCGAACGGAGACCTATCGTGACTGCGTTACCGCGGACTCGTGATTCCGTCTAAAACAATAAGCGATATAACTCAAGACCCGATTCTAGAATCTCTACGGGCGAAAGCACATTCTTCACCAGTGAGAGCGAGATATGGAAATCGGTCTCATTCTTCATCTGCTACGTGTTTCAATATTTCCTTGGTCTTATAGTTGCAAAATCTTTCAACTAGATTCACTCTCACGTTTTCAAACTGTATGAGCGTGCTTTACTTTAAAATACCGTGATGTTTTTCATATTAGATACATATGATGAAAAAATATCAATAGGGCTCAAATTATATACAATCCTTCTTCACATACTCTCTTCCATTTCGCAAATAACTCGGATAATTTTATAGCCGAGTTTTATACCGTCATTTATAATCATTTAAATAATGAATTATTGCTTCTTTCTGATTGTAAAGTGAAAGTGCAAATTGTTCAATGAGTTACAAATTGACATTGATTAAAAAATTGTTATGATAAATTATGAAAATAACATCTAAAAAAAAAATAGTAAAAGGGTATGAAATTTTTTTTTCTCAAAATAATCTGCCCATCTGGTGAATGACGTGTAATGGGTCAAATTTTTAATAGGCTATTGTGTAACATATACTACAATTTTCATAACAGACTATGAGAGACTGACATTTTACTCGATCCTAATAACAGTCTGTCAATAAAATACATGAGGTATTTATCCCAAGATGCGCATCTATTTTTCAAAGCTAAAAAAATAGTTAAATTGTTATTATTATAAGCAGCTTAGTAAATTTTAACTGATTCACTACTCTTAAACATTTAATTTCTAACATTCTATTACAATCTATAATTTTTAAATATCAGTTATTTAAAAAAAAAGAATGATTTAGCTGAGTTAAAAGTACCGTAAATCGATGAAATTGGAAAATAATATCCTGCGTAAAAGTAAATAGAAATCACAATTCAAGTGTGAAATGAGTAAATTGAGTAGTAAAGAATACAAGTTACAAACACCTA
Source organism: Chelonus insularis (assembly GCF_013357705.1). NCBI lineage: Eukaryota > Metazoa > Arthropoda > Insecta > Hymenoptera > Braconidae > Chelonus > Chelonus insularis. Next base: position 196,052 of record NW_023276489.1, on the reverse strand, counting down.
ACTAAAATGTTGTGAAGAAAAAATTTAAGAAGAAGATTGATCGAAGTACGTTAAGAGGTAATAATCAAACGATCTCCATTTCTAAGTCTCCACCAATCTATCGGTTCAATGACTACGAGAATTCTGGATTACGCAAGAGAGAGTTATCAATCAGAAGCAAGAAACTTCACTAGCTAAAAGCGTGCCTAGTCACTATTCCTTGCAGTTTTATATGTGTTGGTAGCAAGGTGGTAGGGATATACATACATATAGAAGAAGAATAATAATCAAGAGGATCACTGACCGCTATTCATTTCTAACTAATAAGTTTCTATGTCAGATCTAGTTTCAAAGCTATTTCAAACCCATCATGAGTCTTGTTATCAAAACGGCTGCTACTTGATTTGCATCTTCATAATACTTAAGTTTAAGTGAGTAGAGAAAATTTTCTTCAAGATTGAAATTATTTAAAAAATTCACTAGAGTTAATATTTGCACTGGTACCTTGTAGAATGAAGCGAGTTGTCAGAAGCAACGGTATATTTTAGCTTTGAGTGATCAAACAGTATATCAGTTAGCACCTCTTACCTAATCCACATATTCAGGAAGCTGGCTCAATAGATTTTAAATGTTTGATATATCAAAAACGAGAAGGTAAACTATTTCAAGTACTTATCGACGAAAAATTCGATTGAAACCAAGACTTGCTATTGGTATCTATCTCTTTCTTACTCGTTGGTGGCTTGTTTGATGCGGCGCCGGCCGTTTGATTTATCATCAAGCTAGAAGCAAAAAAGATTCTGCCGCTTTTCTCGCGCGCCCGCGGCCTGCCGCAGACCATTCATTTTGGACCTATCACGTCCCAAGCACTGCCAGTTATCGTTGCTGACGTAACACGAATACCGAGCCAACAAGACTTCTTCTTTTCACATTCGACTTGATTGGGGTCCAACGAATTTGCTGAATTCCACCATGAAAATGAATTTATTTTTATTGAAAAAAAAAATACTTTATGTCCTATAGAAATTGGAGTTCTTTTTCTGTGGCAGATGATGAGAACATGATACAAAATTAAATAATGACATTATAAAACAAAAATAAAATAATTGACTTTATTTTCAACATTACTGCTAATTGATGTCTTTAAATTCAACTCGATAATAATGAGTTATTATAATCGTTTGATTATTTCCAAGTACTTTGGAAAAAAAAGTTTAATTTCATATCATGACATAGTGTAATTTTACATTAGTAATTTTGCCAAAAACGAAAGAAATTAAATGTACATACACTTAATCATCATAAGTTATATTTTTTCTCTTAAAATTCTGTATTAGATATCCCTAGAAATTACATGGACAACTGAAAATAACTGAAAATTCGTGAGCCACGCAGAGCCGCTGGGCATCACGCAACCGTTTGTCCCGTCAGATATATACACGAGAAGGAAGCAATGAAATTAGCAAAGATGAGTAAGAAAGAGAAGCAACAGCAGTCAGAGAAAGCCAGCAAATACAACGTCCGGATTCAAACAGCCGGTGGAATGCAGCACGGCGGCTGCAGTATTGCCAACCGTGGCTCATTTCATCCTTAGGCGCCCTTGCCCCTTTCATCTCCACCATCTTCACGTTTCTCCATGTTACACTCTCGACTGTCAGTACCTAAGAATTTTTTTACAACCCCAACATTAGTTCCATCAGACAGAACGCATGCCAAGTATTTCTGTCACTATTACATGTAGACACCAACTTGTTTGATCCATAATTATGAACGACTGTCGTGTGCAATCAACCACTAGCTCCTCAAGTAAGCAATCCTCAAGTACAACGTATACCTCATTCGCGGGACCGTTGGGTGTTGTCAACCGTATTACAGGCAAGAAAATACTAGACATGCCAAGGTTTTTCTCCCCTGAACGATTATTTTACCAAGCGTGACTCTATTTCATTCAATGCACTCGAATCACGTGTAAACCAGTACATTCTCTATAGCTTTTCAAACTTTATATACAATTAACGTAATTGTCACTCGTTCGTCGCGTGAACTTTTCCAATTAACAAGCGTCAATAGCGATAGACTCACAGGGACAGTGACCTTGCCTTAACAAAAGTCATTCAACGATTCACTCAATGACCATATAAACTCTTTTATGCTTAGGCAAATAACTACACGACCATCTTTAATCTGTAGAGTCTACACATCAACTCTTTCTCTCAAGTAACTGTTCTCATTCGTTGAAAAAATAAATGATGTAACTGTTTTATATTCAAAATATTATTTAGTTTTTATTTATGAACTTTATTGATTGTTCATAAATATTTAATCATTTTAAAAAACAAATTTTTATCAACACATTTTCACTTCATCATCAATATTTTTTATTTACTTAATTAATAAAGAGATAGAAAAAGAAAAAAAATATGATTCATGGACATTCGAAAGCTCATTTAATAATTCAATTGTTAAACGTACGAATAAGTGTCTGTGATTTAATAGTTATTTTCGAGGGTTGAAAGCAATTGCGAGAGACAGAAAATTTCTCATTCACTGATGAATCCAATAAGCATTAACACATGGGGTGTGAAATGATTCAACCGTTGCATTAGCCTTCACCACCATGAGGAGACCCGTTAAGTGGTCCCCTATGGTGCAGTCTACCCCCTGTCAAGAGTGAGGTACTTTTCGCCTCTATGCTTACCGGTCCTATGCCGTAGGGGTTTCGCATAGTCGCCGTCTCTTATTTTCTATCTTCTCTACATATAAAAGGTTCCGAAGCTAATTATGTATGTGAAAGTGTGTTAGCGTGTCTGTATTAATTGTTTCTATAACAACATACATCTTGAGTTGAAATCAAAAAATTTTATTCGCAGCTAATATTTTATTTGAGATAAATGATGTGTTATTAAGATCTGTTGGTTCCTCATTTTAAATTTATGATTTTTTCTTTATTATTTGACTTTGACACAATTTTTTAAATATTAAATAATTATATTTTGTCGAAATTAGTAAATGAAAAAACGTTTTTCTTATTTAGTTAATAATAAAATACTTTATATGGTCTTGAAAAATATTTAATCATTAGAAAAATGAAGTTAATAATATAAAATTATACCTTAATAAAACTAATAAGATATAATTATTATGTATATAATGTTATTTAGGTAGCAGCAATTAAGTTTATATAATTAAAATTTATACAATTAAAGTTTTTGCAATTTTTTCATCATACGTTTCTATCCTCAAGATGATAATCGTAATTTTTTCTCATTGTGACATATCCTGTGGTAGACTTCATATATATTAATGAATAAAAAAGGAAAAATTCGAATTGTTAGCCAAGTAATGACTGACATTTTGCAACGATAATGAATGGAATATACTTTATACGTGACACTCAATATAAGGTGTCTCTTTATCAATCTTTTGTTGGCTTGTAAACGTAAAACCGGAACCATACCCGACGAGAAAGGAAATGACAAAGGGAACGACAGTTAAATAGACAGAAAACGTCTATGTGATAATCCCGTTACGGAGTGAAGAAGCTTGAACCTATTGTCGAAGACGTGCGACTCATTTGAAGAAATATCTTCGTGTTTCCGTTGAAATGTCATTACGAGACTCATCTACTTCTTTGGCAGTTTCAGGAGATTTGACAAAAGCTGACTTCTCTTGACACTCACGACACAGTGAACTGAATGATGATAGAGACATGCTTTCAATAGAATTTTAAAGATAGAGAAAATTGCAGAAAACGTGGTCTGAAAGTTATGTGATAGAGAACCTTTGGCGAGGAGACCTCGAAGAGCCACTGTAACGAACAGCAAAGTGTACCGGTCTTGTTTTTATAAGCTCACCAAGACGATGAGACCAGGTAGTGCAGTGGGAGAAATCAAGACGCTGAGGAGTGAAGGAGAAGGGTACGCGAGGCGACTGAGCGGGGGCCTGGTAGCGGGGCCCGGCGCACTCTAGACGATCGTCGAACCAGTCCTCGAAGCACCGCGGATCTTGCATGATCCCCGCTTGACATTCCTTCGAGCTCCCGTCCGTGACTTAGCTTCGTTATTATATTATAATTCAGTTATTTAGTTAAGTATACAATAGTGAATGCATCTTTCCTCTGGATATTAATATACATTTGTGCTGTGAAATGGATATGACCTTATCCTGGATATAAAGTGTATTTTGAATGCAGTGAAAAGTGATGTAGAAAAGATAAAATAAAAAAAAAAGAAGGAGTGATGATGCTTGTGCGAGAATACCGATGATGATGATCTAGATGGGATTCGTCCCAATTGTAAATGTTTTACGATACCTGTTGGTAAAATAAGAACCGCAGGTTTTGATAAAGATGCAGGGGAATCCTGCTTTTCTTGCAATATTACTTGGTACGATATTTGGCTCGCTCGGAGCGTCTCTCAGCAAAGCGCTGAGGTACAAAGCCCCGGATGAGTGCAGGTGGGTTGCGACCGGCGACGGTGAAGATGATGTTTCGCTTGTATGCCGTTTAAGGACTATTAATAGCGAGCTAGAAAATACTAATTTCAGTGTTATTCAACCTCAACATACTGTACGATTGAGGCTTGAATGTAGTGATGCTCTTTTTTATCAAAGTTCATTGAGCGCTGGAAGCTTTCGACCATTAGTTGAGCTTAAAGAGCTTGTTATTGAATATTGTAAGATTGGTAATCTATCGGACGATGCATTTAAAGGACTTAAAGAGTTGCGAAATCTTACTGTTCGCACTCATAACACTGACTGGTCGGCAATGGCATTAGACGTATCTATGAGAGCTTTCACAGAAGAACTTTCAAAGCTTGAGAGGCTGGACCTCGGTGAGAATAATATGTGGAGTTTACCAGAGGGTAGTCTATGTTCATTGCGCAATTTAGAGGTACTCAACCTAACAAGAAATCGTTTGAGAGAAGTTTCAAGTTTTCACTTTAACATGGGAACAGGACGTTGTGTTGGAAACCTACGCGAATTAGATCTCAGTAATAATAGCATTGAAAGCTTACCAACAGCCGCATTCTCTGGTTTAACAAGACTACAACACTTAAATCTTCGTAGTAACGCTATTGGTTTTATGGCTGATCGATCTTTTGAGGGTTTAACTTCTTTGTCAGTACTTAAGCTCTCAGACAATCGACTGTCAAGTTTGCCTCCAGAGCTGTTTAATGAAGCAAGAAATATCAAAGAGATTTATCTAAGAAATAATTCGCTAAATGTTTTACCACCAGGATTATTCAATGACCTTACTCAATTATTAGTGTTGGATTTATCAAAAAATGAGTTAACAACAGAGTGGGTGAATGCTGCAACATTCTCTGGACTTATTAGATTGGTTGTATTAGATTTGTCAAGTAATAGAATAGGAAGACTGGAACCGGCTGTATTTCGAGATCTTTATAGTTTACAAATTTTAAGACTTCAAGAGAATTTTATAGAAAGTCTACCAGAGAATACATTCTCGGCGCTATACAATTTGCACACTCTTGTTCTGAGCGATAATCAGTTGACTGTTATCGAAGCGACCACTCTGAGCGGTTTGTACGTGCTGAGCCTGCTCTCGCTGGATAATAACAGGCTCAACGCGCTTCATCCAAGCTCGTTACGAAACGCCTCGTCTCTCCAGGACTTGCACCTTAACGGTAACCGGCTGACGGCCGTGCCGGATGCCCTCAAAGCCACGCCTCTGTTGCGCACCCTCGATCTTGGCGAGAACCTCATTTCGGAGATACCTACTGGTACTTTCGACCACGTGTCACAGTTGTATGGCCTCAGACTCACCGAAAATCACATTGGCAATTTGACCAAAGGCATCTTCGAGAAGATCAAGGAACTCAAAATACTCAATCTGTCGCGTAATAGGATACAGTCCATTGAACCTGGGACATTTGATGACAACACTAATCTTCAAGCTATTCGTTTGGATGGTAATCAATTAATTGACATCGCTGGATTGTTTGCCAATCTTCCTAATTTAGTGTGGTTAAATGTTAGTGACAATAGACTTAAATGGTTCGATTATGCAATGATTCCCACTGGATTACAGTGGTTAGATATACATTCTAACGAGATAAGCGAACTGGGTAATTACTTTGAGATAGAAACGCAGCTTCAGCTCAGCACCTTTGATGCCAGTCAGAACAAATTGACCGAGATAACGGGAAATGCAATACCAATGAGCGTCAAAGTGCTATTTCTTAACGATAATCTCATCTCTAAAGTTCAAAGTTATGCATTTTTCAAGAAACCAAACTTGACTCATGTTGATCTTAAAGGCAATAAAATACAAAACTTGGAAACTTATGCTTTAAGAATAAGTGCTGTACCGGCAGACAAACCACTTCCGGAATTCTACATAGGAGACAATCATTATCTGTGCGATTGTACAATGGAATGGTTGCAACGTGTCAACAGGCAAAACCAGTCTCGCATTTATCCTCACGTGATGGATCTTGAAAGCATTTACTGTAAACTCCTCTATGATCGTGAACGTGTGTATGTACCACTAGTGGAAGCCTCGCATTCACAATTTCTATGCAAGTATGAGTCACACTGCTTCGCTTTGTGTCACTGTTGCGACTTTGATGCGTGTGATTGTGAGATGACCTGTCCGAGCAACTGCACCTGCTACCACGACCAGTCCTGGTCAGCAAATGTCGTCGATTGCTCTGCCGGCGGTCACGTTAACCGGCTGCCCGAGCAAATACCAATGGACGCCACCAGGCTTTATCTAGATGGCAATGACCTAAGAATCATCTCCAGTCATGCATTTATTGGAAGAAAAAAACTCAAAGTACTTTTTTTAAATGGTTCGAATATTGAAATTGTTCAAAACCGGTCATTCAATGGCCTTCGAGATCTTGAAGATCTCCATCTACAAGACAATAAAATTAAAGAATTACGAGGCTACGAGTTTGAAGGATTAGATAATTTGAAACTTCTTTATCTCCAGGGCAATGAAATCTCGACAATTGCCAACAGAACATTTTCTCCCTTGAGATCTTTAAGAGTTCTTCAGCTTCAAAGCAATCGCCTGACGACCTTGGCGGTTTGGGCCTTGCCATCGTCTATTGAAGTCAGCCTCTCGAGAAATCCCTGGTCGTGTGAGTGCGACTATCTCGAAGTCTATCGCGAATGGATACTCGCGGCAAGGAACAGAGTCGCCGACGTATCCGAGTTGAGATGCGTGTTGAATGTCACAGAGCTCGAAGCGTATGGTGACCAAGTCTTCAGGGACAACGAGTTTGGCTTTGCCGTGCTGGAGGGCAATACAAGTGACAGTACACAGTGCACAGGTCTTACAAGTATCGACAACGGTATCCAGAGCAATCTAACCAAGACTATTATTGAAAGACAAGCACTTCAAGATTATTTGCCTCTACTTATATCAACTCTTGCCGCATTTCTTATTGTCATGCTACTTTGTATGTTAATATTTATCTTCAGACAAGAATTCAGAGTTTGGTTTCACTCAAGATTTGGTGTAAGAATATTTTATAGAAATACTGAATTTGATCGTGATGATCGTGATAAATTATTCGATGCTTTTGTCAGCTATAGTTCAAAGGATGAAGCATTTGTGGTTGAAGAATTAGCACCAGTTCTAGAAATGGGTAATCCATCGTATAAACTTTGTCTGCATTATCGAGACTTTCCAGTTGGAAGTTTTATCGCAGACACGATAGTTCAAGCAGTGGAATCATCAAGAAGAACCATCATGGTACTCTCAGAGAATTTTATCAAGTCTGAATGGTGTCGGTTTGACTTTAAATCAGCACATCATCAAGTATTACGTGACAGAAGACGTAGACTTATTCTAGTTCTCGTTGGAGATGTACCTCAAAGAGATCTTGATCCTGACATCAGACTTTATTTAAAGACTAACACATACTTGCAGTGGGGTGATAAACTATTCTGGGAAAAATTGAGATTTGCTCTACCTGATGTGCCGAACAATCAAAGGACAAGCAATCATCGACGACAACCACCGCCAGTCCGACGGCAACATAACAATCAAACAAGTGGACCACGAAGTGTTGCGGTTCACATATAAATTAATTACCTGGCGGGGATTATTTGACGAAAGACTTGAACTCAATTTATATTCCTAGAGTGTAGAATTATCATGCATTTGATAATTTAATCATTCAAACAGTGAGTGATATCAACAATGTGTGTGTGTGTCAATTCAAATTAATAAATATATATATATGAAATACACACATATATAAATGTATGTATGCTATCCACTTGTGTTTAAGTGCACAATGCAGTGCAATAAATATGTGAAGTGTAAATATTTGTAATGTCAAGAGAATTGATAATTATTAATGGATAATTAAAACATTTTGAATGGAATGTGCGTGGCACTCAAAAGTTTGTAAATAACTCAAATTAACTATGCGTGAATGTGAACAAAAAAGTTAGAATGCAATAAAAAAATAATATAGAACGTGCCAACATTAATATTATGTGAACATCAATCTATGATGTGATTCACGATAAAGTCAAGTGATTAGTAAATTAGATAGACTCAATGAAATGTAAATATACGTTGAAATTCATTCTATTTCTATGATACTTTATATTAAATGTGTGAGAGAGAGTTAAGGGGTAGTTTCTATCTCTTGTCCATACAATTTCCATACTCTAATTACTATAATCTCAAATTGGGCATGAGCTACTTAACAGCCTAGTTTTACGATTAAATCGTATATTTGTGGTAATAATGCTCATGGCCATAATACATGAAACATTTTAAATACATCGTTATAATATGATAAAGACAAAGTCTCTTATCTTAAATGTTTTTCTAAACCAGTGACTGTGACAATTATATTATATTCCTTTGAGAATGAAAAAAAAAATATTATTTTATAAATATAAATAAAAAAGAAATATAAATTTTTCAAAATTTTATCAAGACGTACTTATTAAAATATATAAAATACAATTAATATTTGTGAATATGTAGCTTTTTAAACGGATGTAATGTACATCTGTAGTGATATCATTTTATACTTTTTTGTAGTACGTCAATTTGTAATTAAATTTAACACAATATTTTTAAAAAATTATTGAATTGAAATTATGTAAAGTAGCATTTATTTTTTTATTTATTTTACTATAAATGGTAACTATTGAGACTTTGTATAAAACAAAATTTCGTGATACTGTTATCAAAAGTATTTTCCCAATTAAAACTACAATTTAGTTTAAAATAATTATTTATATATTAACAATAATAAAACATCAATCAAGTCTATTAGTAAATGTTAAAAAATATCAATAAAGTATTGCAATTTTAACTAATTATCTTTTTAATTCATTTAAATAATATCCAAGATAATTTTGTTTTTAACAAGGTCTCTCATTGAATTCAATAATCCCTTGGCAATGTAGTATTTTTCTGAACGATTGTATGAAAAATAATAAATGTATGTGAGTGTATATATTTGATTGTGGGATTGTTGCATTCAAATGTAATTAATCATTTTTTTTAAAAAAAAAAGCAGATATAAAAAATAAAATATAATCTATCTCTTTATCGGAAAAATTCATCATCAACTATGTTTCTAAAACTTTTCGAATATATATACGTTGAAAGAGATTATTGAAATATAAATTATGACTGAGAAATAAAGTTTTCTGTTTATATGTTTTTAAATAATTTTTTTTATTTTTAATCAACTCACCATTATCCCTTATGTATACTGCTAATAACATCAAACAATCACAAGAATAATAAGTGCATCAAAGAAATATCAAAAGAGAAAATGAAAGCTAAAAAATTAAATATATAATAGGAACAACGTCTGACATGTTTGCTTTCTATTGTGTTTCGATTTCTGATGATTATCGAGGATACGATAAAAGCCATCTTATCGACTTGCCATCAGAAACAAGCTGGCTAATATAATAACTCTATCGGAGAATATTCGGTAAGCGTTTGCAACATCACTCAATCTGTTTGTCGTTATGTAAAAACCTGCGAGCAAGTCACACTAAGACTCCCCACGATCATCGAACAATAGAAAGCTTATTTCTCAGTGTATTCTAGAAGTGTTATTGACACAATAAAGAAGTAAAAGGTCTCCTCCTCTGTCTATTACATTCATTTCTACTTACACAACGAGAAGAACTGTGTCGTGGTCCTTTAGTCATTCTGCGACGTATGTAACTCACACAAAAGAATCAAATTAATGAATAACGAGGTAGCTGTATTCGTTGTCATCATGAGTGACACGTCAACTTCTTAGTATTCGCCATCAACTTTCAAATCATCGCGAATTCAACTAAATTAACCTGATAGACAGCCTGAATTCATGCAATACTTTTTTTCTTTTTATATCAATTTATGTAATTATTTATAATTACAATCATTTGAATATATCACAGTAAAAACTAAACTGTAAAATATTTTTCAACATCAATTTTAATAAAGACTTCAGAAATATTTCGTAAAATTCAATTATTGTCATTAGTTGAGAAAATAAAAATAATTTTAAATAAGGTATTTCAACATATTCTAAATTATAATTAATAGTTTGTATGATAATTGACTGTGGATATTTTTTTCCAATAACAAAAATGAATATTCCATTGAACTGACCAAATATATAATGACTTATTAATGAAAACTAAAATGTGTCTTATAATTAACATAAATTGTTTTCTCAAATTGAAAATAATCTCTCTATTTTCACCGAGTATATATAACAACAACCATTAGAATGTTTAGTGAACCTTTGTAAAAGCTTTCACAGGATTTAGAACAAAATGTTTCTCCAGGATGTCTCTCTTGTTTTTAACGGTTGATCAATCCCTGATTCCCGTCCAGCCTTCAGGGATAAGTAAGTGGGATTACCGTCAACCGGGAAAGGTTCTCAAAAGATTAACTCTGCGCAAACGAGCTTGCAAGCTTCATGAGCTTAAACGCCGGACAGTATAAAAAGTATACAGCGGAAGCAGAAACGTTCTGGGAAATTTATTATTCTGTCATGGATATTTGTTCCTTATGATGTGATGTATTTTATTATACACCTTTTTTATTGTATCATTATGTACACTGTTAAGGCGTATTTAACAGAGCATGCAAAGTTGCTTTTGCAATCATGTGTACCATAATCTGTGATCTACACTTTAAATATTACTCCCTCACTTACAAGTAGTGACTAGTCCGCACCTATGTTAAGTTCATACCTGTCAACAGCTGATTTAACGTCTCTTTGTATCACGAATCACGCATTCGGCGACATTAACGAAGTGGACAACTCGTTCGCACTTGATCATTATCGATCAACTGTGATAATTCATAAAGAAAAAAATCTCGTGGAATTTGATCAATGCAATATACCGTAATGAAACAAAGAAATTGCTGGGGGGAAAAGCTATTAGACGTAATATAGGAACTTAATAATTTATAAATTAATGTATATAAATAAAGATAGATAAAACATGATAATTTTTTCCTTCATTATGTTCATATGTACATAATGTAAAGGTTAAGATTGTTGTATGTACTTTAACAAATAATAGTTATTTCTAATGTTTAAATCATGACTAGTGCAAGAATTAAAGTGGTATATTTACGCTTGAATGTTTCGTTATCAACACAAAACATCAAATGTAAATGTTATCGATTGACCAGGACAAACAAACGATGCGAAACCAATAAATTTAATTTACTAGTTTAGTATACAATTCCAGTAACAATTACATGTGACAATTCATAGAATACATTATAAATACAGTATACTACTAGAGCAGCTTTTATATCATTTGCAATTTAATTTTAAAAACTCTCCAGTTTTTATTATTATATGACAAAATGTACAAAAGGAGAGAAAAAAATGTATATACACGAAAGATTAATTTTTTTTCTGTGTCTCTTTGAAAAAATAACAAAAATAAAAAGTATAAAAATAAATAAAAAGAAAATAAGACTACAAACAAACGGATCTGAAGTTATGAGTAATGGATTCACGCGTTCTCCATGGGCGGTTATATTTCTTTTACCGTTATAAACTGAAAGACTCCAAATGCTTACTGACCATCTCTTTCTTTCGTATCTTTCCTCGTTTTTACTCCTCTTGATGTTTGCACTCTTTTTATTTTACTCAAGTCAACGCATTTCTTTTTCCTTTCTCGTTTTTATTCCAAGCCATTTTATACAATCAAGCCAAAAAATCCACAGACATTGGGTGCGAGTTGCGACCTTTTAGATGTCATCGGTGACGTACAAGAGTCAGACATATTCAAGGGACTTGGTGTGGGCGTTGATACGTGTGGGTTGTTTCATCTCTGCTTCCTCTTAGTCGGAACAATAGCAAGATTTGTAGTTCTACTCTGCTAAAAGTCACAGTCAGCTTTGTAAATGCATAATGTACATCTTAGTTTAAAGTGTAAAAAAAAATCTATATGACATTCATACATTTTTTACTGCCATCAAAGTACTAGAGTATACAAATGATGATAGAGAAAAAGATGAAAGTAATAATTCATAATACAACAATTTTTTTTTTCTCAGTTTCTTTTCTATATGTTACAAATTTATTTAAAACGAGGTCTCACGTGTTATATTATCTCAAGGTTCCACCGCATGCGGTGGGAAAGTCCTTGCGTGAGTTCTGACTATTTTCACCTAATTCCATTCCACGATGCAATTGCATTGTTCCATAAATTAAAAATAAATTTTCTACCTCAGGTACTAAAAGATTGCATCACCATAATTACTGTAATTAGTAAATATCAATGGTTAAATTGTACATCAAACAAAAATAATATCAAAAGCTAAATATTTTAGTAACTTCATCGAATATTATTACTCAATTCTTGGAATACCAAACAAAACGTCATTCTACTGGTTTTAAAAACTGCCAGAAGGCAATTTTAATATGTAGTCTGGTACAAACCACAAGGGACCTACATAATCTATATATTCTTCGTCATCATGCATATGGATGAATTTTCTTTGTCCCAGATATATACAAGTCTGTACTGATCATTACCGTATATCTCGATAAGTAATCACCACTCAAGCATCGATATTTCTTCATTGTAATTGCAATGGCGATTATCGAACACTGATGTATGAACGTAAGCTTGAGATTTACTTTGGAGTATTCGTCACGCCACCATAATACCATCAGAATATTGTCCAAGTCTCAATTTTGCCCCAAGTCTGCATCGTGTCAAGTCTAAAGCATCAGATACACAGATGTACCCTTTAGATACATAAGCACACACACACACATATATAGCAATGACGGTGATGTATAATCTTCCGGGTATTTGGACTGGTCACTGTGGTTTATCTCGTTAAATCATACGAGAGCTATGATTTTGCTCATGAGGGGAGAACCAAGACAGTCAATGGCTGACGGAATCTCATGAGATATAGGCATTCTCTTGTGTTGTAGTGAACCCCTTCCACAGTTTGTCGTGTGCTACATGTGGCTGTGAGAGAGGATCAACTAGGTGGTGGCCAACGGGGCAACAAGTATTGAGATGTTGACCTGATACCAAGCCATTCGCGATTTACGATATCACGACTTGAAAACGCTATCCGCCAATTTGTGATAATAGCCTCCGAGACCCGAGAGATCGGATGAGGGAGAAACGTCGAAAGGAATCGAGAACCAGAAGATGGCGCTTATGAAGAAGAAAAAGACCAACTGTGGATATATCACAACAGAATAAGGTAGAACAAGCATAAAATGGTTTCCAGGCACGGTAAATACAGATATTGGCCTCAAGCTACCCCTTCACAATCCCATTCCCACACATAACCGTAAAAGAGCATCCATGAACGAAAGGGCTTGCTAGAGTCTGTACCATTCTCTCTAACAACTATCTCAATTCATTTTGTCATACGGCAACACTATCGTCGGTTATTATAACCCATATACTTGCAGTGTAGAGCAGCTCTACGCTTCGTGCGATGCTTCGTATAGGTGATAATTCTCGCTCAAGTTCAAAGGTAACGTGTGTATAGAGTCTAGAGCGTGGGAGGAGAAATTTACAACTCAACTTCCGAAGAGTAAAGAAATCATTTGGCGATAAATCAGACGATATTGTAGTTATGCAAATAAGAACAAAAAATAGTTGACTCAACGTTAGATAGACTTATTATTAGAATAGGTCTTTTTTTAAGGTGTGTACTTCCAGGATGTCGTAAACGATGGGTGAAAGACTAAGCAGCCCACAATTGATCCATTTTCTGTAATTTCGTGCAATGATGCATAACAAGAGATAGAAACTAAAATAAATCCCGTCCGGTGGCTCATTCTCAGTCTCTATGCATCATAAATACTCGTAATGATCCGCGTGTCTATGATTGGTACACATAAACTGAAATTTCCTTAGAAGATCTGCTATATACATAGATTATTACTCATTCCGTGAGATATACTGGCTAAAGTCAGGAGAAAGAAAAGAAGAAAGACTGAAGAATGAAAAAATGAAAAGATAGAGAAAGAACTATGTTGGAGAGTCGCACGGGAGAGATAATAATAGACTTGCCAAGGAGAATCATTACCAACCACTGCAGCACGATAGTTAAAAAAAAAAACTTACTTTACCCTGGAGCAGTTTATTTTTCAACAACGTCTCTAACAAGTAATGTCAAAAATTATTGCAGCGCTAATCGAGCTTGAAATCAGGATAAAAATCGATAACTTTTTTCATTATATTGTACCGTTTAAAATGGTTATAATTGAGACTTCAAATTATCGGAAAAAATTTCTTTTTCCCAACAATAATCAAACAATTTTTAAACTTGGATAATTCGATCACAACTCACTTAATGGATAAGTCTTTTTTATTCGGTAATTGTAAAAAAGCCTATATATAAATTTATTAAAATAGAATAAAGTGAATTGTTATAATTATTTAGTAAGTTGGATTTAAAGAAAATAAATCTTTTGTAATATTTATGAAAAGCTCACTTAATGTTTACCTATTAACAGATTATTATTAAAGAGACTACTATTACCATTGTAGTTAATTTTTACACATTTAGAAATGCATCAAAAGTGACTACAATATTAATTAAATGAGTGACGCATATTTAACACGTTTAGATGTGTAATAAGATTGCACTTGGATTTTCAGTGATAAGTTCATCATTGTTCTTACAAGATGAATGTTCACTTTAATGTTCATAAAATGGACCTTTGGTAAACGATTTTTTTACAAGAGTTAAAAGTAAGTTTAATTCTTCAACCTGAGATTTATTGTCTACCGATACAACAATAATTGAAATTGTTAAAAGAAAAATCTTCTAAATTATTGCAATAAAAATTTTTTGCTCGTACCCTGAAGTTGAGATAAAAAAAAAACGTTTCTCTTTCTTTTATTGAACTTTTAAATGTTTAGCTACTGTTGAAAGTTGAACTTGAACTGCGATACCTTTTGCAAATGCGTCGATTCACAGCTTCATTCAGAGATTCACACTCGGTTAGATCGTCTCCTGATTCTTGTGCAACTCGGCAAGTGTTTCTTGGACTTGCATTGTCTCACGACACGCATGCATATTTTGCACATGCTGCACTCGGGGTGTGAGTGCGGTGCAAACAACATAAAAGTAAGAGAACTAACTTGACCATCGTCCTGTTGTGATCACTGCGGGGTTGCCGAAGATATGGACCTTTGTATTTGAGTCTTACTACAATACTGTTTTGCATACCCAAGAAAAAGATCGAACACCAAAGAGACTTGTTGTGTAAAATCAACATAAACATTTCTCTTACAGGAATTATATTTATATTCATCTTATTTAGCCTAAAACGATGGGGAATATAAAATGAAAAATTTACAAGAGACATTTTTTTTTCGATTTTGAAAACAAATAAAATAGAATGAATAATAAGATAGGCAAACAGTACAATCAATGACTACCAAATCGATTTAATCGAAAACTTTTTTGGACCATCGACTTTATATTATTCCACTCTTGGGCTATAATATTTAAGTCTCGTGAGAAAAACAACTTTTCCATTTATTCTTCAAGCTATTTTATCTGTAAGTCGAGTAAAAGATGCTCCTGAAAGTTTATAGCAAATAAAGTTCAACGATTTAGAATGATGATAAAGCATAAAAAAAGAAAAAATATTTTTAAAAACATTGATATTGTAATAAAATTTACTCGTATGTAAAATTGAATGAAAAAAAAAAATAAATAAATAAGAATGACTGATGAGTCTGTAAATTTTCATTAGCACTTAATCATTTTTCGATAACAATAAAATACATGAAGCTGACGTTGCCAGTTAATAAAAATATAAGTGACAAATTTGTTAGCTGCCACCAAAAAAAAAGAGTCAAAAAATTAATTAAGAGAAAAAATTAAAAAAAAAAAAAAAAATACTGTATAGATGCAAATTTATATATAGGTACGATTAGCCCGCGGACGCGAGCACGCCAGAAACATCTGCCGTAGTGAAACTATATGGAACAGCTGCAGAGGATCGAAACGAGCACTGTACTTTCTATAGAGTTTACGTATATATACTTGATAGCAAGTACAAGTAATAAACCGAACCTTATGACTACTTCTCCTAAATAGTATCTACAAAAGCGAGTATACTTGGCGTATAGTACTCGTATATTTTCATTTGTACAAGCGAGTACACCGAAAACAATAGGGGAGCCATGTAAATTGAGGAAAATAGTATGATCCTGAATTAAATAGATCCGCGATGAGGAATACATTCATCTGAACAAGAAGAACAAGTGGAAGAAAGGACGATGAGAGAGCAGCAGTATTGGTAGCAGGAACAGGCACAACGTCCATTCCATATGCTTGATATATTGATGAATTCATAGAGGTCGTGTCCAAAGAACACTCGACTTCGTGCACGAAAGTACGCTCTCAATATATACCTTTGTGGGATTCCCTCGGATTCCCCATCCTCTGGCTATTATTTCCCTTTACCCTCGGGCGTTTACGATATGTCGCCACCTACCTCGAGCAGTATATTTTGGAACAATGCCTCTATCCTCCACCGCTTACTCCCATGCTCGTGAAAATTCGTGCTGCCGATCGCAAGATACACAACGTACGTAACTGTAGGAGAGAATATGCTTCGAATATAAGGCACGAAACGCAAGGATACGAAGAGAAGAATGAGGTATCGAGCAATATGGCATGCAATGAGCTCTTTTTACCGACAACTCTCGTGCACACGCACGCACGCATCCTTCTTCTTCTTCTTTTCCTACTTGAGCTCTTTCAACTTCCCCTCGCGTTCTCGCCATCAGCTTGGTAATATAAAAGCATGAGACTGAATATCCTGTATATGTTTGAACCGAGGGTGTGAGGGACGACTACGTGACGCTCGGACAACGAGCCTCACTAACGTCTTCAGACGCGAGCGGAACAAGCTCGACGATTGGATCGCTCATGTTTGTTTCTCTTTTATACACAGAACGTTGTTCGTTGGCGGCTCACAAGTGGATATGCACTGCCCATTGCACTTTCAACGGTGGTGCAGTATATGCTCATCGGCGCCTACGGCCGTTATTCGCAGGTGATACCCCAGGCTGATATTTTAGGGGGAATAATTTTATGCCATCCTCAACCATCCTTTTTGCTGTGTGTGAACAACAGAGAAAATAGAATACTCCAACGCCAATATCTATATAACTTTTTTCAAAATATTCCTTTCTTATTTTCTTGCCGTAAAATTACCAGTCATCATTCATTGAACGCACTTGTGTTTATTGAATAAACATTCACTTCAAATTCTATTTTATATACATTATTTTTGTTTTAATCGTTAGGAATAAATTAACATAAGATGTTGGATAAGATGAAAAAAAAATTCATGAATCTTTTCAACTAATTCACTCGGTACATAAAGCATAAAGATATTTTTGTTTTGACGATGCAAAGGAAATAAAAGAATGAAATACAATTCTTAAACTGATGATCTCAAATGGAACAGGAGTAGGAGGTTGGCTTTTTACCCTCCATGTTTTTTCATCATCATCCCTGATTAAATAATGCAGGGCGAGAAGTACATCGGGACTCGTTAGTAACGCATGCATTCAGTAACTTGGATATGCTATGCCGCGAAAAGGGGGCTGAGATAACGAGAGCAAACACACCTTCAGGCGAAAACGGAACAAGAACATAGTCGATTGGATCAACTGATTCGTATATTTTTCTCTCGGAAATCCATCAAAAAAATCCCAACGAGAATCAATAAATGAATTTACGTAGTATTGACTTGAACGAATTTTTCAATTGTTACAACGACCTCCAAAATATTTAAGGATAATTGAATAGCACTTGTTCACTGGTAGATACAGAATGAAAAAAACTCAACAGCACCTCGATAAATGGCTGTACTCATATAACGATGCTCCCAAAGAGTGAGAAAGAAAAAGATGAAATGTGGATGAGGGTAAAAGGAAAAAAAGCACCTTCTCAGGACGAGATTGCTAATATCGAGGGCGCTCGTTTGAGGCTCGCTCTGTAACTCTCAACGAGCTGGCACGCGGGACTTTCGGAATGGATACAATTTACTTCTTTTTACATGACTGCTGATTGGTCGGATGCCACGATGGTGCGGCCTCTCATACATACTTGCCACACACGGATCTCTTCAGCTAAGTCAAGTATCAGTTGGTTCAGAGTGAACCATGCGACAACGCGCACGAGCAAAATAGTCAAGTACATGATCATTGAACAAACATACAGAGAGAAAGAGAACGAGAGGAAAGCAGAGACAATGTTAAATTGTTTTGTTGTTTGATTATTTTCCTTTTTTTTTTCCTATTTTTTACAGAGTGAATAACATGGAAAAGAGATGCAAAGAGACGAGTAGATAACTACATAGAGCTTGATGGTTGATAATAGAATAAACTTTTTAAAACTAGAGACAAACATGCCTTTCGTAATCGCGTCACGCCCGACACTGTCTCGATTCACATTCCACGATTTGCCGCTTAGTTGAATTATTATCAACATTTTTCGCGTGAAATCATCGAGGCGGTATAGAGAAGAAGAAAAAGAATAAAGAGAGAAACAGTGAGAGAGAGCGAAATGGAAAAAAAGTAATTTCTCGTTTGAACCTCACTCGAGGCAATATCGTCGAGTAGGGTTTGCCGAGAACAGCGCGTTTGTCTAATTTATGTAGTATTTAATGAATTTAAATAGATGGGCAATTTAGAAGGATCGGTGTGATCACCCATTGAGGTCATTGACAACCTGAAATCCTCGACGACAGAATCGATTTTAAAGATAATTATATTTCTACTGAATTTAAAGAATTTTCGAAAAATTATTTGAGAATTTTACTTATTTCTATTATGTTGCTTTCAATTTTTACATCGCGCAATAACCATTGTATATTGGAAGTAATATAAATAATTCAATGCAATTTTATTAACTAGAGCACAGCAAATTCAAATAAACTAGTTAATGAAATGAAAAACATTACATTTCGAGTAATTTAGTACAGAATTTCAATGTAATATATTTGTTAATCAATTATTGACTTTAAACTCAATCAATTTAATTAAGATTTTTAATAAAGAAATATAATTGTTTGATAACGTTTTGTAATCTATAATTAAAAATTCCAGTGAGACAGTTAAACATGCTGATATTCGTAGCATGTGGAGTTTTATAAAATTACATATATGAAGTATAGGAAAAAAAATAACTGACAATAGGTTTTGCAATGTGCACACGAGACTGCAGTAACAATACCTGGCTCACGGAATCACGGAAAATGCATAGATAAAAGAAAGAAATGCAAAGAAGAAGAAAAGAAAAAGGATGGAAAAAGGAGCCACGGATGAGCGCTTGTGGTGAACCAACCGGAGACATTGCCCAAGCAAGATTGGATTAAAATACAATCTTATACCCACTACCAAGTTCCAGTTGAATGTTCAGAAACGGATATTCCATTTTTACTCTTGTATTCCAAAGATAAATACACCAGTATACTATTCAAAATATTTCTCCAAGAAATGCCATTTCATCAAAGAATATATTGAAGATATTTCAATACTAGTTAAATTCACTTGTGGTATTCACTAATTGCAAAGTTGAATAATGTAAGACATCAATGTGATAAACTTTTTTCACAAGTAATATATTTTTTTCAGGATGTTGTAACGAATCCTAAGATTTGTGCCGAGGTCTGAGAGAGAAAGACAAACAGTGGCTGACTCGTTCACTTAACTTGATCCTTAGACCTCACATCAGGGAGGCAAAGGGGAGCCTAGAAGACAGTGTATCCGGTATTTGAGCAAGGAGGTATTGCGTGCGAGTTAACAAGCTAACGACGGCGTGCGAGCGCGATTTTCTTTCCTATCAAACTCCATCTCCTTCTCACCCCTTCTCTCTAACTAACCATCAGCCATACTACTCTGTGTATATCTGCTCAGCTCCAGGTGCTGCTGATGGTTTAAGAGATCTGGAGTGATGGCTTCTGTTTAACGACTTTTTTCTCTTTTTTTCAATCTAGTAAAGTGAATTTATACATCTATGAAAAACTGACGTAAAGTAAATTGAGATGTAAACTAGCATTTTTTTGTTCTTTTTACTAATGTAGCGTAAAGTAGCTGAGATATAATTTGAATATAATTTATGTTGAATGTTACAAAAAGTCGAAATACTTGAGGGCGTACAAAACGAGTCAATTGACCAGTTGAATTCCTCACAAATGATATGCTTACGTACAAATATCTGCAAAGTGAACTGAGCATGACATCCGTTATATACGAGGTGCGTGAGCCAGCAAGATTTGAGTTGTATTGGTATAAAGGTACAAGAATGCACAAAGATACTATGGTGTGGCTGTTTAAGAGTAACCAAGAGCTGAGTAAGCGAGCAAAGCACTGAAGAGGGTCCACTCTTTGCTATAAGGTATATACGCACATTTACTTGCTCCTCGTGTGCTGAATCTCATGCGATATGTATCGCTTATGAGTAATTGTTGAGTGCCGAGTGTTCGTAATATGAATGGGTTTCCGTTCACTTGCAAATGTAGTCATACATCACACTGTTAATTACACCAATAAAATGTTTATTATACGAATGTCAACAAATTTCGTACGTATTGCCAGTCCCTCTGTGATCTACGACTGTGATCAATTTCTTCAACGTGTGCCCACCCCAGTACCTTGTTCCTCAGGCTTGGTATATTTTACTAATTATCACGTATGAGTAATATTAACTGTTGGTAAACAATATCAATAAATAACTACTTCAAATTGCATTGACTTTAATATTAAACTTTTTATTTGTATCTTCATAAATTATTATCGAATCAATTCCACTGGAAAAAATAATTGTTATTGTTATTTCAAAAAAATTTTGAATATCATTAATTTGATCAATTTTATGTAAATAAATATAGTTTTAAATAACCAATAGATATGTAAATGTATCAATTGAAAAGAAATATTGATAAAAATGATTGTTTTTTAGTAATTAAAATCTGATTTTAAAAAAAAATTTATAAATTTTTATACCAACATGTTATCAATTATTTTTTATAGAATAAAAATTTATGATAGGAATATTTTACAATTTAGAGAAATTGATTATAGTTGAAAATATAATAAAAATGTAATGGCTGACGAAAGAGAAAAATAATTGACTAACGTCTCAGAGGATAATTGAACTATTTACAAACGCGAGTATGATGCATTAGATGTTCATATTTGCCCAGAGTACAAGACAAATAAAAGCTCATCTTGGCGGGCTATAAGTTATCAGGGATGGCAGAGCGTTGAGTTTACTATGCGCGCGGCTTTTCACGAGATAACCTTTCCAGCCGACAATTATTGGTAATATCGAGGCCTCGGCAAGCTGTTCAACCGTGTGCCCTCAAAGTACTCTATCCATGAGTTTCAGGTCTCGTGAGTTCCGTGCACAAACTCGCGCACACGATTGGTTAGCTTAAGTATCTCTTCGACTACGAGGTCTCAACAAACTATAGAACGCTATGGCAAAGTTGAACTGGTAAACGAGAGACAGCCAAAGGCCAGGACTTCTCATAAATAACCCACGTCCCCTCACACGTTGTTTACAATAGCCCCACAAGTAAATCCAATGAATTTCTATGCAAATAAAATCGTAAAATGGTAATACGCATTACACAATTTGGATTCTATCCGCAAGTATTTCTTAAATGTCGTCGATGTTCTATTGACATTAAATTAAATTCATGTTTTGTATTTTTAATAGTTTACAATCTTCACGCTTCTAAATTTCCTCATTTAAGCTTCTCGAAAAAAGAGTGTTGAAAGTTGTTTAAACACATTAAATTATCAATTCATGAAGTAATTTCAAGTAAACTTCATCAAGGTCATCACCAAGGTTGATATCCTTTTATATGCTCTCAGCTGCAATTATTACCAACATGACTTTCATTCGCACCATAAACCTATAACATTTATAATAGCTGCTAAGAAATATGATTGTAAGAATTTTGCATCAGACATAAATGAAGGCCAAAGACTTGGATCTCTTAAAGATCATTGGACAATAGCCCATCTTGAAACGCAACATGTCTTTGCTGGCTTTCATCGTGAGAGACAAACATATAGCTACCAAGCTTGCTTCCACTCCCACACTCATCCATTCAGCTTCAGAAGGTACACATTTTGCTTCTAGGACATCTTACATGAGCGTTGAAATGTCTTTCCCACTGCGAGAAACATGAGAGATGTCGTAAAATGTAAACATCATCACGGTGTTATGTACATGCAGTAAAAATGCTAAATCAAATATTCAACCTGATATCCATCCGACTACAACATACAGTGTTGGTAATATAAAAATCACAATTTATTCTAATGGATTTATTGTTTTGCAACTATTGCGAATATTTAACTTTCATGTATCAATAATTAATTCAATGAATTTTTAAATGATAAAACAAACAAATTGATATTTAAAAATGAACGAATTAGAAATCGACAGCTTAAAGCATTAAAAAAAATCATAAATTTCTATCATCATCATCATCAGTTAGCAGAAACCTGGCGAGAAAAAAGTCATTCTATAATCTCCAGTGAGCTCTCAGCTTGAGAGTATAATCTTATGTCTTTTCTAAAGACGTCTAATAGTCAGCAGAATATGTCTTAAACACTACGATGACAACGATGACAGTTTTACTGTACCCAATAACCATTTAGCTTATGAGCGCCTGGCTTCTACTTCCATTTATCCACCGAGAAGCTTTGGTTGGTCGTTCGGCAACTTTGATAATCACTATTACGATTGCGTTAGTGTGAAATCAATGACACTGATGTCACATTGAATCAGGCTGAAAAGTTGTTGGGTAACGAGTCGCACTGTAGGATACCTTGTTTCACGTAATATTCTGGAAATAACATACCTGCTGATGTTAGTAATACTGTCGCTTTGACTGCTCCTTGCAATGCATCATTACTTTGCTTTTAATTCCCTATGATAATACGTATAGCTACACATTTGTTCAAGGGATTTATGATACTAGTTATGACGGAATAACAAGTATGGATGGGGTTGAAAACAGATTGCATGTAGAACATGTGTATTTATCCATTGACAGAGTGATTCAGGATGCAGATTGATGTAGATAATTGCTTCCTTGAAGAGTAAATATAGGAGAAATTATTATAATTAGATAGTAAGTGTACTTATTATGATACGATCGTTAAATTATGATCATAATAATGAAGATAATGGTCGAAAGATTCATTCATCGGTTGTTGTTCTCCTATATCATGGATACCGTAAGAGTCTAAGACTCGGTGTGCGGTCGATGGACAATAAGGAAGAGTCGATAGGAATGTCTCGATTGACTTGATATTTTCAAGCCATTATGGCTCTTTCTCTTTTACTCAGTGATAGTCTATGACTCGTGCAAATGCGTGCTCTTTCAGCAGTAATAATATTTATACTGTACATTGAGAATCGATTTAGTCAGTTTTCAAATGGATGAACCAACGGTTTGTTGGAATTTTTGATGTTAATACATGTCTATCTCAAGGCTGGGAAAGAAGAGCGTGCAAGTTTACATCGTGAGACGAGGAGGGAAGCAATATACACGTTTCAATGATTCACGTACCTATCCGAGGGTACACCTTAACCGTCTTATTGTATTATAATTGGGAGTTTCGACGAGAACAGAACAATATACGTGTACATAGAGTCATTTGCATGAACCCAACGTGACCGAAGCCGAGAGGTGATAAAAACACCAAGAGAAAACCCATTCGATATTTATTGTATAAATCCTCACGAAGCCTAAAATATGCGCAATCGATTAATGTCTGATGGTAATCGAAAACTGTGCAATCACACTCAGTTTTATTTTACTAATGATGTTACTCACCTTAGCAAGACTTTTAGCTGGATATTCATTTATAAGTTTCGTTTATTGAATCGTTTTGATAACAAGCTTTATTTCATCCAATATCTACATCAAAAGATCTAAAATATTGATCATTATTATTTTTCAAAACCTCAATAAATAATTGGTTTTAAAAATCATCAATTTTTGTTACTAATTTAAATTAAAATGACTTGTCAACTTGAAGAAAAAATTACTCCAAAAAAAAACTGCAATTTAATTAACTTGTCAATAATTTTTAACCCAACATTTCTCTGATGAATTATTGATAAAATATTTCAGAACATTTATTCTATATATTGTAGGATTGTAAGATTGAAAAAAAAAAATAAAATTTATTTTCAGATGTAGTTGTGATAAAACTCAAGAAATTTTTCATTGTTTTCTAGCACCATAAAAGTCTATTTATTCCTGAAAGCCGACGAAATCTTGACATCCGTCGACTCTAATTGGATCAACAATTGCACGACGATCATGAAATATCTAGAATAGCGAACAATAGCAGTCGATCTTCATGAGGGACTAGCGGAATGACTGGCCTGAATGCATTAAGTAGAAGACGGTTGTGCATTGTAATCGCCTACTCTTCTCTACTATTCTCTTATAGAACATCTAGACATCTAGGGCTTAGAAACATAAGCTGAAGCAGTGATGTGGCAGACAGCCACTCTCTGCAGCAATTCCTTCGTCCGGGTGAACTAACAAAATTACATAGTAATGCTCACCGAGGTTTATATTCTCTCCTTTGCTCGTGTTCTCGTTGGTTTACGCTGATCTACGGCACTGTACAGAAAGTACTACCTATACATACCCAGGAGAAAAGACAATGCAAGATTTTACGCTCGCGTACTTGGGCATTTAATGGAGCGGCTTGGTAGTTACCAGGCGGGCGCGAGAGCAGAGTGCAATTCGTGGTATTCGATATCGAGATAATCTACCTTGTGCTAGTAGCACAACTGTCTCTCTTCTTCCTCCGTTGTCTTTTCATCTCTCACTCGTATTCGACCACCTCCTTGGCTTTCCCTTTCGCTAAAGATTCCGCGAGAGATCACGGAGGTCCTAGGCATCGTGGGGGGACGACTATCCATGTATCTTTAGATCCAGTGCAACCTCGCGTGTTTCTATCTTTTCTCTTTTTCTATCTTTTTGACGCCAATTTAGGCTCTCTTACTCGGCCTGTTGTTCTCGTGGTGCCACGTGTTGTGCCCTCTTCCTCCTTAGTACTACTATCACACGAAAGAAGCCCAACAGAAAACACATCGTGAGGTGAAACCTCTTCCGCGAGAAAACCTCAGCTAAATGATATTCTCTCGTCAAGCGTTGCATCATCGTCTCTACACTTTACCTATAATATATATGTTTTATAAATAC
Source organism: Chelonus insularis (assembly GCF_013357705.1). Lineage (NCBI taxonomy): Eukaryota > Metazoa > Arthropoda > Insecta > Hymenoptera > Braconidae > Chelonus > Chelonus insularis. Next base: position 170,331 of record NW_023276489.1, on the reverse strand, counting down.
GTAATATATTTACTTTTCCCTTATTATCACGTTATATCACTGTTAAACTGTCAAATAGAATTTTATATATGTACTTGGTTTAAAATAGAAAACGAGGAAAAAAGTATACTTCTGATTATCTATCAAGTGGAATTGTCTGATGGAATATTCTTTAGATACCACATTTTCAAACGTAATATATTTACTTTGTTCTTATTGTAATGTTATGCCACTATAAAATTCTTAGATAGACCTTTACATCACCTTCGTTATCTTTATTTGCAAATTATATAGAAAATTTAATGAGATCATTTATTATATCACATTATCTTTATCTTTGTTTATATATTTTATACAAAATATATTCTTGCCAATTTTTTGTCGATGATAAAAACGACTCTGGGGATTAAAACATGACTTTGCACGATGCAATTTTCGAGAAAATACTCCTTGCACCCACGAACCGGTAAATAAGGTATATATTTCAAAAAGAAATCGAAGTTTGCTGGTGGTTATCCATAGAATGATCTAAAGAGGAAATGCCAATAAATAATATGAGAAGTGGTCCCTCGTGTCCCAGCACTATCCTATCCTACTTCCTTTCTACAGTTAAATTTATTTTACAGTCAGAATAAACTCCCAACGACGTTTCTATCTCGCGAGTTTTTCTCCTTCTCTTATATACTACTCTCTTTGCTCAGGGGTTACATTCCCCGACCGACCGCCCACTTCCGGCAGCATAGAAAAAAATGTGTGTAGAAAAGAGAAAAATACCAACTTTAACTTCCGGATAATAACGAGTTAACGCCTAAAAACGACAAAATACTTTCCGATTCTAGTTTACTTATCGAATTTTTTACCATAAAAACATTACTTAAATTTCAATAAATAAATTATATTTACAGAAAAATATTAACTTGTTCAATATTTGCTGTAATAAATAAACTATTTGTAAATTTGCTAAAAAATTTTAATTTTAAATTAATCTCTTTTTTCTTTTGTTATTCACTTACATCGAAAATACATAATTTATCTCTGAATAAATATGTATATAAAGTATATATAATATCGTTTCAAGCGATATAACTAATGAAATGATAATAAATTGGAAATACATGAAACAAAAAGCTACTGGAAATGGGCATTTTTCGTAGTGAAGAGAAGAAATGGTCGGTTATAAGGGATATACGCGACTCGTCTTAAACCTGTTTCCGTCTCGGGGCCGCGAGACGAACAGCAAGAAATTCTTTCCTTACGTGCGGCGTTGCGATGATGTATTCGGTGCCACTCGCATCTCATGGAATCCAACCAACGTCTCTGATCGCTCGCCGATAAACTCTCTTATTCGGCCAAGAATAAATATATATATATATATATATATACAAGAATATATGTACACATATAAAGCAGTATATACCCTAACAACGTACTCCAACTAAGTAGGAGTTCTTACCCCATGTCTGTAAAACAGTTACGAGTGATGGGTGCGGTGACTGCTTTTGACCATATGAAACGTATTTTTATATTTTCATATGCATTATTTTTATCGCATTTTATTTAACATCCTTACTTTGTCTGTGTAGCGCCGCTGACACTGCCTGAGGTCAGAGGGTTATCAAAAGGATACCTTCAAATTAGTTAAATCCTGTATGGAATTAATAGTACATTTGTCAAGCGACTGAAGATAATTATTTAGAGATTATCTTCAAAAGGGAAAAATTCATTTAGTTCTGCTATCAATTCTGTATTCAATGGAAATGTTGAAAAAAATTCATACTATCGACTGTGTAATGTTAAAGAGGACATGCTGGAATGATAAACGATGAAGAGAAGAGATGGAAAAAAAAATAACGGTAAAATCAATGTTATTCGAGCGATTACGCGTACATTCGTCGTTCACAGATCTTTTCTCTGTTAGTATTTATACGCCTCCACGCTTTATATGACCAGGAAATATAAAGATGAATGTAAAACCAACGCGAGTAACGTACTTAAAATCAACTGGATGGCTATAATTGGCTAAATTGTCAGTATATGATGACGACTATACGAAAGATTTGCTCTCTGTATAACAAGACAACGATCAAGATAGAGAGAAAGTATAAAATGAAATACTCAAACATGTATAAAGCATACCTATATACATGTATATATGCAGAACAGTACTTACATGAAATAACGAGGGATTATAAACTACGAGTTCCTTCCTCACTACAATTACTTTCAACTTGAACACTCATTTCCTGGCATTATCATTTACAACGTCTTCTTGTAGTCAAAATGTATTTACGTTTTACGAAAAATAAACATTGTGTACTAAAGAGAGCATTCAACAATTCTCAAATGCTGAATCATTAAAAAAATGAATTAAATGAAAGAGTTGAAGAATAAGGTAGGACAAAATAATCAAATAAAAGAAGAAGAAGAAAGAGGGTAAAAGGAAAAAATAAACTTGATTTAAGTCACGTTAAAAAAATGGCGATTGAATGATAATAAAACAAGAATGCATGTTAATGTACTCGAGCGACAATCGACCGGGAACGGAGCTCAAGACCGTTACTCAGGTGCCGTTTCCGGAATTTATATTTCTGCGTTGTACTACCAAGGGCAAGAACCCAAGAGGTAGATTGTTTAAGGTATTTTATAGTGGTAAGTACGCGATATTCAGTTGGAGAGTGTCTGACAGATCATGATAGTTCTAAGATACATGTAGTGTTATAAATTGTTTAGCTCGCCTACGAAATAACATTTGGTTTGATTGGCCATGTGCCAGAGCAGGTGCAAACATTGAATTTCACCGGGTCTAATTAAACAGACAAGCATTGCATAATATTCTGGCAATGTGATAATAAGATTATCTACTTGCTTTGACGTATACAACACCTACGCGCTTTTTTATCCAATTTAAATGACGACGTGGGGCTTGACATGAGGCTTTCAGGAGCTGTCGTGATCAACAGAGTGTCTAAATGTGGCACAATGAGTGAAAGGAAGCGAGAGTATACACGACTTAAGGTGTTTGCAACTCCAAGACGTGTCTTCTGAAAATCCAAACATCTATACACCATCGAAGTACTTGCATACTGATTGGATTCAAATGAGTCTTAACAATTTACTTGCTTCATTAAATCTAACATCATCGCACCATTCACATGCTAAAGTAATCGTAAACTCTGTCCAATAAGTTTCCTTCATTTTATTAACGTATCCAGTGTTTCATGTAAAACTTTAACGAGAAAAAGCTTTTATCATAAATAAATATCAGCAATAAAAATATGAAGTAAAAACCGTAAATATTGTGGATAAAAAAATGGAAAATAAACAAGAGAAGTAACAGTAGGGTAAGAGCAGGAGGAGAAGAAGGAAAAAAATCATGATAATAAATAAATTCCATTGTCCAAAAGATTTTCCACAACGATCGAATGTAAAAGACTCAGAGTGCTCGTTGCGTGGTATCGGCCTTGACGATCGCAAAGTATTCGTCCATAACCGGGGCTTTGGAGTCAAAACGTGGGATCAGATAACGAGGGCAAGCGAGTAGGATCGAGTGTGCGCGCATGAGTCCGGGGTGCTTTCAAAAGCGCGAGCAGGAAGGAGAGGATGAAGGGAAGAAGGTAAAGTAAAGTAAGCAGGCAGAAAAGATCGTTCGGGTGTATCGTTAAAGCTGGAAAGACTTGGCGATTGAGGTGGATATGCAGAGGAAGCGGAGAAAGAGGGTGCAAGTAGTCGGCTGTCGACAGGGATGGGCAGCTCAAGAAGGGGGATGCTAAAGAAATAAACGCAACACATGGCAGCAAAAGTTGGGCGATCCATTACCCGACTGTTCTTCTCTCTTATGTTTCTCTCTTTTTTCCTCGCAATTCTCTCCCTACCTTCCTGAATCTCTGGCCTCTCTCCCTAGCGTCCATTGCGTCAAGGCTAAATCCAAAGAGTCGGCTCCTTTGTACCAATGTCCGCGCTTCTGCATACATTCTCGCCCGATAAATATACCCTTTGGCAGTATAATCCAGCTCCACGCTTGCGCGGATTCCTCCAGCACCGGTAGCTTCTGAGAACCTGCCTCGAGGTCCAAGTCAGCATCTCATTCCTTCTCTTTTCCGCTAAACTTGACTGTTTCCTTCCCCACATTTTATCCAGTGTCTCCTCTCGTCTCTCAATGCCTCCCTTTCTCATTTTTCTTTCTTCCTATATAAGTACTCGTTTTAACCATTTTCTTCCTCAAAGATTCTCTCCTTCTTCAATTCACCCTCACACATATACACACACACATCCAACCCCACTAGTTTTCCCAGAAAATATGCACACAATGTTAAGTGTACCAGATACACAACCTCCAGAGTATGCACGCTAGCGATCCCCCAAGCTTATGCAACTCTCATTACATTATTGTTTTTGTAGAATTCCTATAATCTCACTCATATACTCTTAACCATGAATTATGCATAAATAATCTGCTTTATTTTTTCTTCAGTTGCATTCTATTATTTCCTCTGGTTTAATAATTGCATTCAACTTAGCCAAAGTATGCAAAGAATAAATGAAATGTCTTTCATTTTAAATTATTTTATTATTTATTTTTGTCGTGTACGTTTAACCATTTAACAAACCATCATGATTATATGTTGTTTTTTTTTTTTTTTAACTCTTATATAAAAATACCTCGAATAACGATGGATTTTATTTTATATATATATATTTTTTCACATCATGGTGTGAAACAGAACAGAATTTTTTTAATTGATCACACAATAACGCTTCAAGTTATTGGTTGACTAAATTGGATTTTTTTTTATTCAAAGCACTTGACTCGATAGGCTAAAAATTTATTATAGCAACGAGTCAAATATATAGCATCAAGAGAAAAAAATATAGCAAAATATTCACATTTATTTTATTGAATATTTTTTTCTTTTTTAATTCACTTTTTCGTCGATTTTAGTTATAATAGTACTAGTAGATCGTGAAGAACCATTTACATTATAAAGAATTTATTCATAATTAATTTTTTTAGCTGAAAAAATTGTATTTTTCGATGCAAATTGAATATTCAAACAAATCGTATATATTCGCTGTATCAGGTTGGAATTTCAACTTGTTTTAGATCAGAGTCGCTTTTTATTGACGTTATATCTCATTCAACTGACCCTACACTCTCTTTCTCTCTGGATGTATTCCTGGCACAGTAACCATGCACCCATTAGACATCCTGTAATTGGAACACATTTCTCGCCGTGCCGCGTAGATTCCCAATAGCACTCCGATATATACGCCAGGTGTTTTGAACGAACCAAATCCCATATATCGATGTGAACTCAACCTTTTTAATCTAACACCTTAATATATATATATATACACACAAAAAAAAATAAAAACAATAAATAATTTTATTCTAATTGTAATTGACTGTCCGAACAGCAATATTTAATTGTCATTATCTGACTTTCAAATTGATTAACTCAAAATCACTCATAGAATTTTATAATTTAATTAGTTATTCTACAAATCAATTGACGCTTTGATTAAACTAAAAATCAAAATTAATGTAAATTGACTTTGTTTCATTTTCCAATACCAATTATATCAACAGAAAATTTATTTGAAACAATTAATATAAATTTGAATTTATAAAGATGATTGAAGTCAGGTGTAATTAGTTATTTCAATAATACCATGAATTTTCTAATATAAAACAATTTGGAACATGTTTTTATTTAATTCAATAAAGAAATAGAGTCTTTTATAAAATCACTTGAAATGGTTGTTTTTCATTCAAGCTCATTTAGAATGTTTGATCTTAATGAAGAATAGGTGATTAATTTTCCAAAAACCTAATCAAACTCAATGTTGGAATAATTAAAAATTAAACTAAATTTTTAAATGGAAAAATAGCTAATAACAAAAGTAGAAATATCTCAAGTATCGTGAACTGAATATTTAACAAAACTCTAAAAACTAAACTTTACTCCTATTCAAGTGACATAGCTGTATATAGCTATACTCGATAATCTCTCAAGAGGGAATGGTACATTTGCTTTTCTCTCTTTCGTACTGAGAGTAAAGCGACTGAGAGAAATCAGAGGATAGAGTGTAGAACAGAAGAGCAGAGTTGGCAGAGTACTATGGGGTGAGTGGATACGACGTCCGTGAAGTTTGCTCGTCACGCCCAATCGATGAGGAAGTATGGAGAATAAACGACCTCCCAAACTCTCGTTTCAGTGAAGCAAGAGAGAAAGAAATTGATAGAGAGGTTGAAGAGAAACAGAAGAGGACGATGGATAAAGAGTAAGAGGGAAGGTGTGGCTCCACAGCACGTTCGCTTGGGAGGAAAGATAATGACTGGGCAAAGCCCATTATGCTCGTTTCGAATCATCCGATCAGAATACATCCGCAGATATTAACCATGAAAATTCGTCAAGTTAATATAGCAGTGGTGAAAATCGATTGACTGAAGTTTTATTAAAAATTATCTTCTCGTCTTCTAAAAAGTGAATAAATCATTAATCAAATGAATGATTTCAAGTTGGAGTTACAATAATTTAAAAAATCTTTTTTTTCGAAGACTAATAAAATTCAACTTTTAAATCTATTATGTGGTGAAAAGTAATTGAAATATAGTAATATTAATAAATTAATAAGATACTCAGCATTTTACTTTTGAGTAAATTCTGTAAAGAGAAAAGTTAGCAACCTGGAAGTGATTGGGAAATGCAAAGTAACCAAAAAGTCTTAAAAGACTTAGGAATCTCTTTTCTGACATCTAACGTTGTTTTCTCATCGGGGAATGGACGATTCCGGGTTAATTGGCGGGCTGAACTTTCCCGGCTAAGAGCAAAACTGTTTGGATTAGTTTGTAGTGTGCAAAGCAGTCAAGAGAAAAGTAAGAGCTAACAACTCCTGCTAATTGCAATACACTAACCCAAGATATATAGATGATAATCCATATTTTAAATCTATTCTATTTAAAAGTAAGAAACACTTTGCTTTATAGTTTAATGTTAAAATCATTTCTACTTTCACTTGAATAAATACATATATTTGAATCAACCATTGTAATCTTGTATTTACTTTTCAATAAAATCTCTGTGCATTGTGTATTTGAACTGACCTATTGGGGACAAATGTTAGCTATTGTGAAACAATAATATCTATAATTAGAATAATTAAATATCCAATTGCAATTACAATTATAGTAATTTTCAATTCATTATTATTAATTGCATATAAATTATGATTTAAATAATTTATTAATAATATTCATTCATTGATGATCATCAACATTTGCAGCAAATCAACGGAATTAAGTAAATTGTTTTATTGATCATTTAAAATATGTTCAAATAAACTTGGAAGATAAATATTTCTTTCAATAGAAAATCACAAAGTCTATCGAAGATCCTTCTTGACGTACATCATCTATACATAAAAATAGATATACTTTTATCATGAATTTATTTTTCTCTTTCCTTAAGCCTCTGCAAGTGTCGTCAAGTGGTACAGCAGAATATCAGATTCAGTTGAAGTAGAACTCTTACCATGTTGAAGCTACAAGTGCATCATAATATGTCTACCAGCTTGTTCAATAGAATTTGCAACTGTCAGAAACTTGAATATTAGTATAAATCAGGGAAAAAGGAGATGTTGCTTTATCAGCTTTCACGAAGCCTCAATAATTGGAAACGCATCAGCAAGACAGACTGCACGCATGACTAAACTGGATCATCATTATGTAGTTTCTTTGATCTTCATTTTTTCACTAAAAGCATCATCGGCTGCAAAGTACCACCTGAGACGTCTACAATATTTACATATTCTTTGATAAAAATTTTCATTTATTTTAAAAGTCTACTTTTATTTTTTTCTACTTATGTCAAAAAATTATAGACCAAGAAATGATAGAGTAAATGTATTTCTACATACCGTACAAAAAAGTTTCAATCATCATTGAAATCACTCAGACCGTGAAGACTTTAATTCAAGTGTTTATTAATGATCATAGCTTTGATTTTAATTCCATTAGAAAATTCTCTGAAACTAATAAAAATTCTTTCTAACAGTACAAACTGATCTTGATGGCTATAAATCTATCAGTAAATCATCCTGAAAAATTTTTTTCACGCATTGATCAATCCAAGACAGAGAATTGCAAGGATGAAAAAATATAAAAAAGTAAAAAAAAAAGATAAACCTTCCTAGAGTATTTTTTGTAAAGGAGAAACACAAGAAGCTTTTTATACAAGAAATGTAATAGAAGCAGATGCTAACAAACCGCAAAGTCAGTTCGATAACCCCATGATGGTAACGGAAATCCTTTTATTTCCCTTCTCTCATTCCAGTCATCAAACGCGTGACCTCAGGACGTCGCAACAGCGCAACTAACCTGTCGATAAACGCTTTTACTCTCTCTTGCTCACCCTCACTACCCAATAAACTATTCCCAGCTATTGTTTTATAAATCGTAAAATTTAATGGCTTCTGGCATGTATCGTACCGCACATTGGACTCTCGCCTACGGCGTAACTTTTCGCACTACCCCCACACACCTTCTTCAAACATTTTTCCTTTTAATCCTAAGCTTGTTCTCATCATTCTCAGTTATTTGCATTGCTGGAAAAAATTCAATGGCCACCCTGCATTGTCTATATCACCATTATTCTTATATTACAACTTTAAATACTTTAACGGATATCATCAAACTATTCTGTCGTCGTATGGAATGTTGACAATGTGCTTTATGCTTACAAGAGATGTATAAAATTGCATACGAGTTATTATACGAAGGATAGAAAAGGGTAGAAACCACATAGCATAAGAATGCTACGAGATAGGAATATTTAAATATATATTCGACGACAAATATTGAAAGAATTCTATTAAATAAATTCTCTATAGTTTCAATAGGTGCATTCTTAAACTTCATTTATATCTAGAATATTTATTCCATAGAAAAAAAAAATTAATAATTAGATATGAGTCTTTTTTTTTATAGAAAAAAGTAGAATATTGAAAATAATTAAATGAAAAATTATAATCCATAGATAATTATTCATGAATGGATTTCATTGTGTAAATAATATTAAAAAATAAATAAAAATGCTCCAATTATTATACGATAATTAGTAATTTCATTAAAAATAATTATATAGGAACAACCGTGTACTGTTAAAATAATTATGGAAAATAAAATGGTCCTAATAGATTGGATAGATGTGGATTTAAACATTTAACGATGCACGCATATGGATACATCAACTAATACTTTACAATATAAATTATAATCAAATTCTCATAATTATTTTTAGCTTAATAAGTAGAATTTAGTATAAACAAAAATGTTAAATTTATTAGTGAAACAAACATTGTAGCTGTTGAAACATATTGGATCATTAAAATGACCTTGTGTTAACGAGAAAGGAATAATTTATTTAGTGGTATAATCAGTGTTGTATACTGAAATAATTTAAAGTGATCTCCTTCACACACCGACTAGATCACTTCCAGTTGAACGCTCTAACGCTTCGGTAACGACCAAACTAATAGTCGAATAAGACAGGTTTTATCTAATCTTATATGACTATATACCACATACCAATCTTCTTTTTCGTTTAACTCAAAGGTACTAAAAGTAACCTATCTAGGGTACCAGCACCAGCGCTTCTTCGACTTGGTTCAACCTCAATTTCCATTGCTAATTTAATTGCGCCTAGTTCACAATTAGTTTCACCTCAACGTACATAATTCGAGTTTACGTCTCACCTTTTTATTTCCTACTTACTTCTTTAATTCTACTCAACTTGAAATAATTTGTTTCCTTCAAATATTTTTATTTTTTTGCACCTCATTCTTAATTAGTTGATTTTTTTGACTTTCGAATTAAATTAAACTCAACTGCTCTATCATTCTTGTTATTTATTATTGATTAATGATATCGAAGTGTCAATTTGTACTTTACCGTGACAAAGCGAGGTCCAAGACAAGGCAATTTACGAGGACAACCATTGGTTCAGAAGATGTAGAAGAAAAGAATGAAATAAATGAAAAAAAAACCTGAGAAGAAATAATATTTCAACGATCGCGAATGTACGCAGCCCTCATGCGTATATTTTCAAATCTTATAGCAGAGCGAATAAGAGAAAGAGAGTGAATAAGGGAGAAAGGAAGACAGCGGCGTCATAACGTGAGATTGGCTGCGCATACAATACAAGAGAATACAGGCTAAAGAGAATAAGAGAGAGAGAGAGAGAACAAAATGTGTGTTCCCTGTTGGTCTGGCAATGTATCGCGTGTCAATACTTTTTCCTTTCGTTCTGTATGTAAATCCAAGCCCCGTGGGGGCGCGAGGCCGGCATCAATCAATGGCAGACGGCAGCTGATTAAAAATTGCGCAACAGCCATGAATTATTAATGCGACAATAAACGTGCAAATTCCGAAGCGTTACAACCCCTTGTTTTCTCTCAACATACGTACCAAAGAATGACTAAGATGTGTAAAGAAACGTAAGAGCTGACATCAAAATAGACTCATTACTCTTACAAATACATTTGACGCATCCTTTATTGTACTAATAATGAGACTGGTCTGACAAATTTCACATTTATGCTACTATTTCTTTTCAAATTTACCCTCATAACATAATGAATCCTCAACTTAAATATACTCCAAAAAGTTTTTTGTATATTGAGGGCCACTTTTAAATGTAGAAATATATAATTTGAAAGAAGAGAAGATTATTTTAGTTTATAATTTTAAGGTAAATGTAGATAATGACTTAATTTTTGGATTAATTTTTTACAAAAAAAATTTCCCATGTAAATTTAATTAAAAATATACTGAATATTATTATCGTAAACTTTATAAATTCTTGCATAATTTAAAAAAATTATTTCACTTGAACTTTGAAAAATAGGTCACGTTATCAAAGAAATTCATTATCAAGTTATAATTGAGAAAATAATAAATGCAACGATAATAAATGTAGCACGTAGTGATTAATAATTATCACGTTATTCAAGTCTTTACTTAATAAATATCGATGATGCAAGAGATATCGTTTTAATGTCTAATAAGTAAAGGTGTATGACTACTGAGATGAAATTTCGTATGATCTAATTTTCCTCACTAACCCAAGCTGTCTCATGTTCTATCTTGTACCTCATGCGAATAGAGGTGATAGTATATAGGTATATAATGTCACAAGCGTTGTACAACTTTGACCACAGCGGTAGAATGCTAGAGAGTTCAAGACCCGTAATTAGCTTGGTCCGAGCATGCAAATTAACTTGGTGAGCTTGCCGCCCGCGACTTTATTCCATTTTGTTCTTCTCTTTTAATTCTCATTTTACTTTAGTCAACCTTATCCCAATTACTTTTTTTCTGTTCTATTACCCCCTAACCCCCTTTCTCCTATTCTGTCAGCTCAATCTTCATTACATCTACTGAACAGTATGAGCGGATAATGACTTAATAACAAAGTTGTTATAATAGACTATTTATAAACATTTGCAAAAATTTATTCAGTTAATCAAAATAGAAATATTAAAGTTTATTTTTAAATTTAAAATCCCATAGTGACTTTCAATGATGTAATTTAAAATATTTGCATCGTTATCTATAGCAAGTGTATTGGAAACAAAATATAATTTTAATTACTGAATAATGAAATTATTTCTGATAAATGAAATATGGAACGAAAATAAATTTATATCAATACATTTAGTTTAATTACCGAAAAGTTTTCATGCTTTTGTAATAATCAATCATATTGATTTTATTTTATATCAAATTTATTTATAGAAAATGAAAATTATAATAAAAAGTTATTGTAATTCATTGTTTTTTTTTTTAATTAAAAACAACTAGAGTATTCAAAATATTATATATTCATTTTTTAGTAATAAAAAATATTGTCGGTCATAAAAAGACTCATCAATGCTTCAAACTTTATTGATATTCGATCGTTTATTTTATTACGCCTCAATGAAGTTGATTATTCTTAATTTTATTTCCTCAAAAGGTTTATAATGATCATAAAAACACGAAAAGATTTTTGTATGAACTTTATCTAAATAATTGTAACAGTTAGAAAAGAATGGATTGATTTTATTGTAATTGTTAATCAAGTTTATATTATTATTTCTTGATATTAAATGGATAATTTACAGGAACGAGACACGATCGTGAGAGGTAACATCAGGCTTAAGATACTACGAGAGACAATTGGAGACCAGGTTCGGCAGTAAATAAGCTGATGCTTACATCGAAACGGAGAAGTGCTAGTTAACTGGCTGGAATACACATTCATACTATAGTGAGCACACGCGAACGACCGGTTTTCTTGTGTATTGGTAAGTATAGATTCGCGAACGGCACAGTCGCAATCTCCATCAAGCACTTGGCAGCGTCGTAAAAGTTAATTAATTAGACGGGCAGAAAAACGGGAGAGAGTCCAGCGCGAGCTGGATAACAACGAGATAAAACGAAATTGCGTTGGCAGTTCAAACGATCCCGGAGGCGCCCGACGTTCGTTGATTCGGAAGCCCCCTCGTATCGCTATTTTCGCGGGAATTATCGGCCACGCGATAAGACAAATAGTTTCGATAGGCCAATCGCTATTTTTCGCTCCATTACGGATAAAGAATATTTATTTCTCCACGATATATATTTTTTTTTATAGACTCCATTCTAAAATCCCAATATTTTCAAGTCATAATTTTAGATATAGTCATTTTTACTCGTAATTTTTATTTTTTTTTTTTTAATTTTATGTATCTCTACTCGACCATCAAAATTTAATACAATTCATTTTATAAACTTGAAGGCAAAAAAAATATTTATTTATAAAAGTTTAATTCAACTGTTTTAACTTTCAACTTTTTTATTGGTCCTGAAATATATATTCTCATATAATTAGTGAGTTTAAAAATGCAGTAAACCTCAAATTCCTTTATAAAACTACTAAAAAAAAAAAATCGTTAAAATGTTTCAAATCAACTCATTTAATTATATACACATAAATTTTTTTTTTTGCATTCTCAGCACAAATTTTTTATAATAAAAGACATTTTTTTTCTACATGATAGGTAAAGTTCCCAAGATGTGTCAAAGGAATCGGTTTTTCAATCGACTATCGTAACTCGTGCGCGTAAAAAAATCCAAGGTGAATAAAAGAACAAGAGAAAAGGTGATTTTTAGCAGAGAACCTAGAGGCCAGGCTAACACTGCTTCGACCGGTCTGGATTTTACGACAGTTGCCATCTCGACGTATAACATGAGGATGGTAAGGACGTGCGACCAAACGATTTGGAGATAAAACTGAAGTGCGTAGGCGTCGTTGGTTGAGAGGACATCGTCCGTGGACTATAGAAACCGACAGAATAACGATTAAATAAACAAAAGAGAAACGAGAGAAAGAGAGATGAAATGTAGTCTGTGTAATCATCATATGGCGTGCAGTGCACTGGCATTAATTTGTAATGGTCAGTGCCAAGCTTTTTCCCTTGCGTCACATGGACCATTTAATCATTGCCAAGCATAGTATCCTCTTTTACAAGGATCCTGATGGCAAGAGAGAACTCACATAGCCGTTATTATCCTGTCACTGTATTCAAAGAATACCTACACACACCAAACTAACATATAGGACCTTGAATGCTCATCAGAGTTATGCACAAAGTACGTACGATATGTCCATACGTCGCTCCAGGAACAAAAGACCGCGTGCGAAATGCCAAGACCGTCTCCGTCCTACGACTTGAGACCAGAGCGAACGAGAAAGGGAAGGTAGTAATGTACCGAACGGCGCCACCACCACTTCCTTCACTCCTTCTAGCTATTCTCTCAGCTTAACACACTTTCTTTATCTTCTTAATGACATTTACGGCGCTAATTATCGCCTTGGAATATACTTTACTGAGTCTGCCAACGGATTAATGAGACGTCGAACGTCAAAGAAATTTAAGTCTCTCTCTTAATAGTAGGTGACCAAGTTATTATTCCTTTGCTTTATGACAAGAAATTAAAATTCAATGTGATTCTCTTTTTAACTCCTTGCCAATTAAAAGTCAAATGAGTGGAAGGGGAAATTATTAATGTGTATGATTAAAATTTTGTCCAGCGATATTTCAATAATGGTGAGATGAATTTTAATGCTAATCTTTTTTCTTCTTTACATTTCTTTTATAACTGATAAACTGATGAAATTTTTCATGGAATTGATTTGTTTTATTTCGTATAACATTTAAAGTAATTTGATTACTATGATGAATGAAAATATATTGGTTTGAATTAACGTCGAGTTAAACTACAATGTAGAGAACTTTACACAAAAGCAAACGGACATCAATTGTCAAGAGAAGTGCTCAAGCTGCCGCTTGGGAATCCTTATTCTGAAGAGAATAAGCGTGCACCTGCGACATCGATGGGCGAGGGAACAAGCGTTTCCAGTGTAATCACAAGCCCTTGTCTGCGTCTCCTTGTCGCGATCACTTAAGTCACCAGTTGCGCGGTTCTAACCGCGAAATTACTCGAAACGAAAGAGGTACGGCCGAAGAGAAACCTCGACGAGGAATCTCCAGTGCCACGAGAGTTAAGGAAAGAAGGAATAAAAGAGAAGCAATGAGAATAAGAAAAGAGAGAAACATGGACAAAAGAAAGAGAGGCCAACAAGTTGCTGCAGCAGAAGAGAAGTTCCCTCGACTTCCTCGACCTCAACCAACCAAACCGGACTTTCGTATCTCAACGAGCTGTGGCTGGATGATTGCATTCCGGGCATGCGGAGGGATTCTAAGGTTTTATTTAACCTTCACTATATAGTGGGAAAAGAGAAATGACAAAACAACGTAAACCTCTCAGAGGGTGGATATCTATATATGCACAAAAGACTAACTAACTCAACAACAATTCACTCATTTTACATACAAAATTTTATAACTTTGATTAAACGAAAAAAAAAATAATAAAATAAATTTTTTATTATTTTTCTTCAAGTTTTTGCGGTATAATTCTGAAGAGATAATTTGAAACGTCAAATTTCTTTTATATTTTGTACGAAACATGTTAATAATATTATAAGCATCTGTCTTGTTATCCAGAGAGATTGGCATCAGCCAAAACAATTACAGTACTCGACGAGGCTTTACGCAAGCGTTAATACGCACTTGTTTACAAACGATGCGTTGCGAATGTAAAATAACACATCTCACATCTCTCCTCAGCATATATGAACACACAAGGCGTGCCTCCTGGAGTCTTCCCAATGTTCTTCAACTTGTTCGCAATACTCGCGCGAAAAAGAGCGAGAAAGATACCTAAGAAAAAGAGAGATGTGTGTTACTTTCCATTTAGTAACGCTCGTTGATGATATTTAGATTACGACTCGCCACGCGCCGACCGTCTCTACCTTCCTATACACCTCTCTTCTGCTCTCCTTCATCTTCCCCTCTTTCACTAACATTCATTTCATCCGCGCTTTATTGTCAGTTAATAGGTGCATAAAGTCCAAGATTTGCTCCTTGACAGACCAAATGAAAAGCCATTCAACAACCTAACTATCGCAGATAATCGGTCAGATTGAGATATTAGAAGTCTTTCTGCATATAAAGTACCAAGAAGAAGGAATCAAAGACTACTCAATATGTATATACATAATAAAGATATATACACACACACACATATATATATATATAACCTTGAATTGAATGATCGTTTCAATTAACCATGCCCACAGCCATCAAGCTTGTCATAATGAAATATAATCGCATTCATCACACTTAACTCAATAAAATTAAATACTCACGCATTTCACCATTATCAGCTTACCAATTACTCTTTAATACGACTGCCAACTGATGTAGGCCACTGAGGAAATCACTTATCCACAAATAATAAATGAAATGATATGAAAAAAAATTTTTACAATATTCATTCACTATTGATAAACTGAGGATGAATGTTTTACATATACTCGAAGAAGAAAGAATAGAAAAGAAAAATATTAGAATGTGTACTACAAACAGAAATCTAGTCATTCATCTTGTGTGGACGATCATGTCCGTTGAATGGGCTTTCTCTTTCAATCATCCCCCATTGATTCATGCCGCTTCAAATTTGTAAGCCAGACACGGTTTAATTTCGAGGTAAAGGCGAATCGTGCCAGAGGCGGTGCCATTGTCTCTCATCTCACTCTTTGTTGGCATAAGAAAATGGTAAATGGAGGAGGCACGTGTAGGGGTAGCATGAGGATAGGACTTGAAGAAAGGCATGGGAGAAGTATCAGCAAAGAGAGAGTCGAAGCTATGAGACTGGATTCCGCGGGGCGAGGCAACTTCGTTGGCGGGTGGGAGTGTACAAGGTCTTCGATACCTCGTAAATTATCCCGTCTCCCATCCCCAACTGCGTCTTCTCTAGGTGCTGCCCCTTCACTGCTGCTTTGTAGAATATGCACTTTGCTCCCGTCTCCTCTTTCTCCTTTCCTTCATCATCATCATCATCATTATCATTGTAGGGTCTTTTCTCTCACTTATTTCCTTTTCTACTTTTAGTTGGCAACATATCCTCATATCGGCCGTCTTTTCTTATTCATTGCTGCCGCAGCTATAAGCTTTTTTCTATGTTTTCGTTGTTGAAGAAAGACCGGCGAACAGCACCGCAAATACATAGACGATGAGTTAAGTCTTCATCCGAAGTCAAGCTTTCGCGTTTCTCCTCTCATCGTTCTTTGAACCATCCTATCTCTGTGTTACAACATCGCCAGAGGATATTAAGGAAACCTGGAAGCGCCTAAGGAAAGTAAAGAAGCGAAGAAGAACGAAAGCTACAACGTGTAACTTTCGAAATTCAACGTCAGTTAACTAACACGGACGTAAATGCTCGCCGCCACCAGACCTGTCCGTATGGAAATGCGATTATCAAATGCAAAATTAGAAAGATGGCGTTAAGATAAAGTGGAATCAACATAACGAGGAAGAATTATTCCTGAATAAAAAAAATAATAAGAAGTTTGTGTGGTTTCTATCTTCAAATTTTTATTATTATTATTTTTTCTTCGCCATTTGATCATTGTAATCGAGTAATTTTAACAACCTGCTATTATTCAGTAAGAAATGTATACAAGAAATAAACGGAATTCACTGCTACGAAAACTGTTGGTATCGAATCAGGAAAACATTCCCACACGCGCGATTAAAAGCGTACTTAATAATTTAAGTGGCCATCAACGAGATAAGATACAACGTACCACCGGAATCGGTAACGTATCGTCCATTTCGCAAGTATCACGAATTCTACTTGGCAGATCATGTAGCCGATCAACCAAAATGACGGCAGTACACGCGCATGAGGATCGGTAATTCAAAGTGCAAAGCAGTGTTGCCACATTTGGCAAAAACCGACAATTTACGTAAATTCGTTCTCTGTCTTATTATTGAAATAAGATTTGGTACTTTAGTTTTATTCATTTGAATTATTTTCGATCACTCCAATTTAAATAATGACTCCAATTCATAAATTATCACACCAATAAGTAAATAATCAATGTAATTAAACATTATTTAATAATTAATAATAAAACAAAAATTAATAATTGATTAATAATAATAAAATAAATATTATTATTTCTATTATTAGCATTCTGTTGTAAATAATCTAATTTCATTTTTTAATTATTCACTACTCTACTTCCAGTCTAAAATTCAATACTATCATTGTTATAATAAACATTTCTACTAAATAAGACCGTAAAGTTTTTGTTTAGTGGAAAAACATCTTCAATATATTAAAATACATTTCAGTATTGTATTAAAGTGAATGTTAGGAGATGTAATATTTAACAAAACGACATGCAAAATAAATTGAAATAAATGTCATCATAATTAATTACATGACCTGAAAATAATGAACAGAACTCGTTACCTATCAATAAATTATCTTCCCATAGCAAGTTAAACCACATAGAGAAAGAGGAAGTAGTAATTGCTTCACATGTTCAATAATTGGGTTTTATTGTCATGAAGCATTTGTAAGTTGTGGAATTTCCGGATAATCAGACTCTAAATTGTAAGCGAGAACAGATCAGTTAATTTCAAAGTTGTACAAGCACTCAGTATGACGATGATACACATGCCAAAATGAGAGAATAGGTGAGGGATTGTATGTGAACATGTAGAGTGAGTGAATGAGCTGAAGAGACCTCATTGTTGTGGTTAATTTACCGTTAAATTGTTTACATCTCATTAATCGCAAGGTACCTGATGGCAGGTCTTGTTGGTTGGTGCACGTCAGTCATGAATCTAAGCGTCAGTTCGATTTTGAATTCATCAATTTTCAACGGTATATCGAATATGCAGAAAGAAAAAAAAAATATTAACTCGACACGTCGTCTTTATTCAACTTTACAATGAAAAATAGCTCTGGTATACATTGTGATCATTTTTAATATCATAATAACTTGAATTTGTATTGACTTTAAACAGTAAATATAAAGAAATCGAATGATAATATTAATGATCTTATTGGTTGGCTATTAACATCATAATATATATGTATAGTTAATAAAATATGTGTCTATTAAACTGATAAAATTCTTATATAAAGTCAAGTTATATTTCCGGATTAAAATAACCAACCTAATTAAGGATGAAGTTTTGCTGATAAAAAAAACATTATCTGTAACTTAAATAATTTAATTGAACTAATTAAAAATCGATTTGTAATGATAAAGACAGTATTATAAATACTTGGTGCAGCATGTATTGGAATGGAATATTTGCAGAAGAACATTGTACTGGAATATCAAGTTTATTACTTGATGTTTGAAAATGGTGAAATTTAATATCAACCAACTATTGATTGAACGCAAAATCAAATTTCAATCTCTCCATTTTTTCCTCATTTTCTTACAGTATCTAGGTAGAAAGAGATCAAGAATAAAAGGAAAGAAGAGTCCAAGACAAGACCCAAACACTTTGGAATCTCAGCACGCCCCAAGTCGTTCTACCCGTAACTTACGTCTGGCCATAAAATGAATCGTCTCCGACACTCTACGAGTCCGTGCTGGACATTTTCCGAGATGTCAATAAACGAGAAGAGCAGGATTCCCTTCTTGTTGTAGTATCGAGTAAAATAGAGAAAGAAAGAAAAAAAAAATAAAAGTAGACAGCAGTTCTGAGCCCACACGACGCATACAAGTGGGATTGCTTGTGCGGGTGAGTCGACATTGGTATGTAAATGCTTCGAATATATGCTGGCGAAATATACATCCGTAGATATATACATTGCTAACATTTTGTCCAATATATACGCTAATAAATGCTATTGTTTATTTACAACTCTTTTCATTCACTGGTTCTCATGAAAAGTTATGGAGGAATTTACCTATATGAAATCAAATTGTATATCTTACGATCAATGCAAAATTAAAT
The DNA here is from genome assembly GCF_013357705.1 of Chelonus insularis. NCBI lineage: Eukaryota > Metazoa > Arthropoda > Insecta > Hymenoptera > Braconidae > Chelonus > Chelonus insularis. The sequence continues at coordinate 150,939 of NW_023276489.1, read as the reverse complement.
GTTCAACATTCAAAAAATCAGAGCGATCAAGACTAAGGAGAATTCCTGAAGACAAGCTTTTTCACATTCTCTGTATTTAATGATGTAAATATATCCACTCATATATTTTACATTTGTAATATGCCTTGGATACTAATTTTATATACCAGTCTGCTGATGCTGCTGTAGTCTAACTATTTGCTTTACGAAAAAGCATTCAGCTTCAAAAATATATGACACTTTATGACCAGAGGTCAAATTCATAAAAAGTCATGGTTTTTATTTTTTGAATGAATTCAATTTTTAATTTTTTTAAATGAAATAAAATTATACTTAGCATATTTAAATTAAATATATTTTTCAATGCAAACATTAAACAGGAATATTTTAATACTGATCAGCTAATCAATTGCATTAATGAAAAATTTAATTTTTTAATCGATAAACAAATAAATATTTACTCTTTTCACTGTTAAAGAGGCTGTCTAAAAATAAATGAGTGAAAATCACTGTAAAATATAGCAAGAAGTAAATGGAATTAAATGAATAAATAAATCCCACAATAAAAAAAAAAAAAGAAATCTTATCTAGATAATTTCTCAAGTCAGCATATTTTATATACTGCAAACAGAGTTTTATCCTACACCTTTGATGTTACGAGTTTCTATTAAACTGAGTATATTCAAGCCTCTCAATAACTATCTCACTCTTGAAGATTGCTCTAGCAATTCTCAAAGAGTTTATTGAATCACGAGTACACTACAAAGAGCCATTGAGTGCAATAAAGAGAAAAGTATTCGAAGAATAACGTTGAATATCTATAGTATCGTTACATATCTCTTCTTATTTTTTTGTATTTTCAGTATATTTCTCTCCTTCGCTCTTTGACTCCTTTACAAGTCCCGTACTACAGCACCACGTGTGCATATCTATGCATGCTATGCGCGTATACAGCAGGCTAATGTACCTTTGAACGCCATGAAGTCGGATAGAATGCGAGCATCTTTGACCGTAAATGTATCCATGCATGACTGGCGACTAAGCTTCCTCGCAAAACCTAATTGGTTCATTATCTAAACGCCATTGTCGACTATTGTGAACCAAACCACTTTGCTGGGGTTTGTCCTTAAATGGTTTACCTAACTACACTTTATATGAACACACTAGATTCGATCAATCCTCATGAATTTCATTTTTTTTGCTAATCTTCACATTCCACGAATTATACCGATAAACGGCAAATCGTGTCTAATAACTATTGGAAATGTACTTAATACGATTTGTAATACGTTTATATATTACATTAAATTGTGTATTATTTCACAATAGACAGCTAAGTAAGTATAACGTATTATAATGCTATAGGATATTATCGAACAGATCTTCTCACATTAGTTAACTAAATGAGATCAATAAAGATCATGCTCACGCATGTTTGCATGATAAATACTCTCATTTGAATCCAATATTGCCATACATCATAGATAATCAATGGCAGCAAACGTGTGAACTTTGATTCCACTTAATCCAAGTCCATTCAAATGAATGAACCCGACGCTTATGCAACCAATCATTGCTCATCATCACTCACTCATCTGTTGTTACATCCTAGTAAATGCTCATCTCTCTAGACATTCAGTCTATTTAATTGATAGTAACACTTTGATAGTTTTTTCCGGGTATGTTTGTTTATAATCCATTAACTTTACTTGATAAGTGTAGGCAATTACAAGTAATTTCTTATAATGATGATTAATTAATCTCATTTTTTTATTTGCATCTCCAGGAAAAGCATTAACAAAAAATAAATAATTATGTAATACTTGAATCAATAGAGCTTTTTATAGCTTAAATTCAGGTCAATAGGATTAACCCTTCGTCGTCTAATTTTTTTCATGAAAAAAGTTTTTCTAGTGTAAAAATTAGGGTAACGTAACAATCTATCGCTTGATTACTTTCAAGTGATAGTTATTTAGTTGAGTGTAAAATAACGATTTACATCACTATGAGTCAAGGTGTAGATGGATCTATGAATATACAGGATTATGTTGTAATTTGTAATTATATTTAAATAAATTTTTGATGAAAAATATCTATTCATATGCAGTGGTAATGATGATGATCAACAGAAGAGTTAGGACTGACATCAACTGGTCTCAAGAGTAACAAACTACAGAAGAAATATGACGAGTTGTCCTTTATACTTATAAGGCTATAATGTACGCCCAAGTGTCAGTCATCTGAGTAACGAAGCCGGTTCTCTCAGAAATAAGTCTCTCCAGTCAAGAATTGACCATGCATCATGCGATTCTACCGACATGCAACGTCATTCGCATATGAACTCCAACGGAACTCATGGCCCCAATAATTTTACTGAGGAAAATCAATATTTATGACATATTTCAATAGAATTAAATTACTTAAATAATCAAATTTAAATGAATTGAAAAACGAAATGAAGAAAATTTTAAATGTTCAAACTTTATTCTCAAAAGTTAATTATTCTTGAACGTAGTCATTTCATGCTCGACTTATCTAGAACCTAGTACTTTCCTACGATTGTGGCTATTCAACAAGCACGTATCGCCTAACTTGAATTATAAAGTAATGGTGGTCTTATGGACCAAGTGTTTCTAACTTTAATTCATGCTAAAATGTCTTCGTAACCACAAAGACACCGACTACATCAAAGTGTCAAGACTTCGTGGACTCCAAAGAGCACTATAAGGTCTAGAGTCTAGACCTCAATGGTATAAACGTGCCAGTTATAAATCAGTTACTCTAATGTCTTACAAGCTTTCAGGAAGAAAATGGCTAAGTTTTTTTTACGTCACAATTTTCCAATATTAAACGTTTTTTAATCAAATGTCAATTGCAGGTAAAATTTAATAAAAATGATGTTTAAGAAAAAAAAGTTATAATCAACTACAAATAAAAATTTTTGTAACAAATAAAAAAGAACAACTGTAAAGTTATTTCAGCTTGAAAGAAATACTATTAATAATAAATGTAAAATTGTCTGAATCAATAAAGAATTAGGTAGAATAAAATTGGAGATTACAGTTTTAAAATACGATATCCTATAAAATAATTATTGAACAAAGGGTTTTTAAAGAGTGACATAATCAATCTCATTAGAGTGATCTTCTTTGTCTGACGTTCTTGACAAAACTGGCAAATGCATTCAGAAAGAGACTGTTCCAGACAGTAAACGAGGGAGAAACTGAGGTGACTCTGAAAAAGAGAAGATACTGAGGACGAGTGTGAGCAAGAGAGAGTTAAGTTACTCAATCATGGATTAGAAAGAGACGATAAGATTGAGGAGTAGGAGGAAGCAAGCATCGACTGGACCACGATTAGCATTCTCCCATGAAGGAATGTGCTGGCCGTGTCACGTCAGCCGGTGATCGGTGTGAAGCCGCCTCGATCTTTTCTTTCCTTCTCTTTTTCTTGAGTTTCTTTGTCTTCTTTTTCCTTTAACTCTTGTCCCACCTTACAACTTTCATGTCTTCAACTGTAAAACCGTCCTCCCTACGCTCTTGTCCGCTTTGCAGCATCACTTATCGTCCATGTCGCCGTCACCGGCTCGACATTTTCTTCTCAAAAATTAGAGTCGAACAAATTAGATTTACCAATACAAGAACCTTCACTCCACCGAACTTTTTATCTGCTTGTTAGGTCTCTCTTCTCTCTTTATCAATGGAACACCAACTGATTCAACCCTTTTGGGGGTCCACTCACGTTTTCTATGTAGAATTAATGTATTGACAGATGTTCGGACCAATGAACAAATTAGCAAGTCCTTAGAAAGCCGACATATTAGCCACTTAAATCAATAGGGCAAATACTCAATACGATGCTGTCAGCCTGTAAGTATGTGTACACTTTTTATGTTCATCAGACCGGTAGGGATCAATTGAGACCGCAGTTCATAAAAGATTAATCGTAACACTGCATAAATATAGAATATACTTAATGCCTTAGCTAGAACATGTCAATCAGACCACGGCTTATGAGGTATTATAAATATGAGAACAAGTGGAGTACGATTTTGAAATGACAAATTTATACATTGGATTTTATACGTATATACTGCATGATGAATATGATGAAAAGAGAATCCGATAAAAATTCTAGATATCAGACAGGAATTGAGTTGTACGATTGGATTTATTTGATGATTAATTGGAAAGAATGAGTCACTAAATAATGTAAGGAAAATATTTCAACTGACATTATCGATTTAACTCGGTTCAAAATACTTACTCATGTTATAAAGAATCCTATAAATTATTAAAAGACTAGAAATTACTTACGTTAAATACTACCCTTTATCAAATTGAATAATACTTTACAGACTACACTAGACTTTTTTTCAAATTATTATTATTATTTTCGTAAAGAAGTATTTCGAGAGAAAATAATTTCTCGTTATTCTATTGAAATATAAATTGCTATCTTGATAAATACCTTATACACCATAAGCAGCTTGCATACAGACTATTGCAAAATGAAAATTGCGATAAATACGAAAGCTTCTAATGCAAGTTTATAATCACGTATGCTGTGACAATTATTAAAGGATAACTATTGTTAAAAAAAAATACTCTTTTTTCAATAAATGGTCCATTTATTGCAACTTAATAAAAATTTAAAATAATACTATAATATCACAGACATATTTTTTTCCTTTGATATTTTTTTTTTCTCGGTATTAAAAGAATTTTATGAATTTTTTTACATTCAGTAAAAAGAACTTTCTTCAGAGAATTTTAAGAGAATATTTAAATAGTGAAAATTTTCAACCACTTGACATTTTTTTTTTTAATTCTTCCTTTTGTTCTAGAATGATAAAACTATTTCTAAATTCCGGGATTCGCCCGAAAAGTTATAATCCCACTTCGGCTCTCTCTAGAAGGATTTGCCAAGTGCGATGTCGTAAATTGGTTCGGAAGCTACCTCGAATGAACATTTTCCTTGAATCTTCTGCGTCAAAGGAAGCTATCCAGCAATAAACTAGAAACTCTCAGTCAAGCTTTACTATATAATGTTCATGAACTTCACTATAATGTGAGTATTTCATGGCCTCATGATATTTGGCACATTACATGTCAAAGTTTTAGGATATTGTAAAGAGTTTTAAATTGAGGCCCAAGTCAAAAAATCCACCAAGATTCTCACCAGATAAGAAGACTAACTATCTAATTAAACGCACAAATAAACGCGTCCTTCCCACGCACGAGAAAAAAAGAGAAAGTTTAATGTAGAGGATCATTATTGCCTCTAACTTACTGATTTTATCTTGACGGAACAAAGGACTCCCTAAAGTGCACTTTAAAAACAAAATAACCAAAAAAATATGTACATTATTTTAACGTAAATAAAAAAAAAATCAATCAATTACTCCAACCTATTTAACATTAATTCAATCTTATTAAAAATATTCTAGATAAATTTATTTTTCAAAAAAATCACTTAAACTGAGGATTAATTAATTTATCAACTATTTTCATCCTCAATAATTATACTTTGAAGTTACTTCATCTGATGGAATAATTTCAAACACCATAACAGCATAAATAATCGAGGTTTTACCATGTTTATAAAAGTAAATTATACCAATGACTTGGATTATGTTTAAAATGTATACAATTTAGTTCATTGGAACTCAATAAAAGCTTTTAAGGATTTAAACAAAAAAAGTGTTATGTTTTTCAGATATAACATAAGGCAAAACATAACTTAGAAGTTTAAAGGCTTTGCTTTTGTTTTGGCACTTGCAAGTTTCACAGAGTATATTTCTCTATTATTTTGATGTTGATGCACGCCTGACCGATGAGACAGTTACGATCGTTAGCATACATGGGTTATTCACGAAGAGAATCAAACCACGCGTGAGTTCCACTTACGCTCTAGTGTACAAGAGGTAATCCTCCTCTTTCATCACCTTCTATCTCATACACGGTCTATATCCGATTTATCTTCAACCGGCCGCACGCTCTGTATCCGAAATTGTCGATTAAAGTTCGATTTTTTTTTACACCGATTCTATGCCTGAAGCTCAATATATCGATCTATCATAAGCGATGTAGATTTATATCAAGATTGATTCACATTTTCAACGTTCAAGAAAAAGTTTGCATTTTTTAATGATAATATAAAGCAAAAAAAAAATGTATTTATTCCAATAAAAACAATTTTTTTCCTGTTGTAGATTTTTGATTACTTTTTAACTGTTGATATTTATAACTTAACCGTTCCATATAACCATAAAAGAAAATTGAGCATTAAAAATTAATTTAAAACTGCTAAATATTACTTAAGAAAAGACGATGAATTTTACTGCGATACCATGAAATTATTAACTGACAACGCGAATATAAAAGATGATTATTATATAAGAAGAACAAGATATTAGCTAATAAGCTCTTCTCTCGTCTCAGATCTACTTCTTGTCTTCTTTATTCTTTCCATCATAAGCTGAGTTCATTAAAAAAACACGTCTCCAAACGAAGAAGCATCAAAGATGAATTCCACGAGGGGAATAAAAGTTACAACGATAATGAGATTGCTTTTCCCCAACAGTCGTTAATGAGTTGACGAACTTTTTTAATAAAAATTGAGCGCGTGTGCAAGAAGTGACGATACTCGGTGCAAAGAAACTTGAAGCTAAAAGTATGACAAAGTATCGTAGGAAAAAAGATGAAACAAAATCCAAATTCTATCCTTCCATATTATGCTTGTAATTATCGATCAACTTATAAATTATATCAAGAAGAAAGAGAGAAGATTGAGGCAGTTTCAGGTACCAAAAGAAAAATGAAGTCTAAATAATTTTTTTCCCCTTCAATTTAGTTACTAAATTACACTATTATCATTATTGTGAAACTTTTATTTGATCATGACAATTATTTTTGACTTTTCAAATCAAGTTTGAAGCAATGAAAAATTAATATTAATAATTTTTTTCAAATGTTCCCAATGTGTCACAGTCTCTTTTAATTTTATAAACTCTTTCAAACGAATAATAATTCTTTTTGTCGCACTAAAAGACATTTCTTCTTTCGTTTCCATCTCTTTCGTTTTTTTAATATTCCTCCGATCACCTCATGACTACTCATGCTGACTACCATTTAGCAATGCATTCGAATTCAGGACACGTCTCGGTTTCAATTCGTCTTGTACAACTGTCGATATAGCTTGACAGGATCACGGTTACTCTGTTGTCGCCTGTAGGCAGTTAATTTTTCTTTGTCTTACGAATGAGTTTTTATTATTTCCAAAAATATATGTCAAATGTTGTCTCTCAAGATGACTTTTGAAATAAGCAGAAGAGAAAGGATCTGATCATTTTAATATAAACATAAGATACATTTAGAGATTAACGAAATATTCTAGTGATATGTAAGTACAAGGGAAATAGATAGCACAAATGAATCATCTTGGCAATGTCTTAGCTTAGCTATAAAGAGCTTTTCCTGGGTTTATAGTACGAGTGCATAAACTTGTCAAAGTTACACGGCTGAGAGCCGCGATGCGAGTTACACGTGTGAGCCAATGACATATGCAAATTGGACTTATATCTTACAGCAGGCGCTTATCAAATAAACATTCCTTGGATCGTATGCGTTGAGAGAACGTTAGTCACGAATGATTGCGCACCCATATGAAAGTTTATATGTGTATACGCGTGCATGCACTCTAACTTGTAACTTGGTGGCAGCTCGTTGGCTTATCTACATCTCAAGCGATTCTTTGTCTCTTACGATTCACTCGCGAAACATTCGCGAGTTTGCAAACAAAAAAATATTTGATGACATCGTAAGTAAAGCTTGACTCCTTTAATGCAATTCATAGATTATTTCTAATGACGAAATATTTCAACTAAAGATTTATGGAAATAAAGATCTTAAGCATGTTCAACTAACGTATACTAAACAATAATTAATAATGCTAATTAATTCGTTGTATTAAAAAAATTTAAATAACCGTAAAAATTTCACAATATTGTGCAAGACTATTATTTAATACCATGAAATAGAAGCAATAATTTTGAAAATAATGATTGAGTTAATGGTTACAATTAAATGGACTAAAAAAACATGAAATATAGAGTTAATTATGAAATAGACAGGAAAAAAAATAAAATAAAACAAAAGTTACATGAAAACATGTAATTGATTGAAATAAAATTTGCAAACTGGAATAATCGTATATTCTCGCATCAATGACTTTCACCTAGCGATGAGTTTTCGGATTATATATATAAAAATTATTGTCATGCCAACGTGAATTTTATTTTCAAATGGAAAGGCCAAATGGAATATTAGTTTGGCAGAACTGTGGAATCCAGATAGTTGGCCGAAGCCAATGTGAAATTAATGCAAAGGATTGTAATAATTTTTTGGAAATGTATACTGAGTTGCAAACCTGGCCAATTATCCAACACACGGTGGGCGAGTCTCTGTTCCGATCAACTCGCGAAATCGTGTTGCACGTCAGGTGACTTGATATATCGCCTCTCCCGTTCATGCGGGTTTGGTCAGTGGCATTCACTGAAGGTTATATACACTTTAATTCCCCATAGGATTTAATCTAGAAACTTTGCTAATATCAAGTCATTCATTATCCAAATGTCGTTAAGCATAGTAGCTTCAACTTGTTTTTCGTCCTTTTTTTTTATCCTTCTTCTTCATTCTCTTCTTCTGTATGATGCATAAAGTAATTTATTTGCAAAAAATTTTTTCAATTATTGCAAAGTGAAAAATTACGATTAAACAGTAGCTGTATAAGTATTATAAGAAATGATCATTGACCTCTCTTGCTCTCCCTTCCTGTCATGTTTGAAAAAAATGCATGATACTTTTTACTTAGCGGTGTAACGGTCAACAATTCCACCTCATAAAAATGAGACCGTATAATTTTAAGGAGAGTTGGCCCGGGTAAAAGAGTCTCCTGGCAAATGCCGCACGAATTGCAAAGACTTTTCTTCTTTATCTTTAGAGTATTCTCTTTCTCAGTGGCCGTACTATACATTTAAATGTGCAAGCGCACCAAGACTACATCGGCAGCAGTTGTGCAAAGGATTAAAAAAGCTTCAAGAGGAAGTGAGAAAGGAAGACAGTACACTCTTGAAGAAGTTCAAAAGCTAAGATACAACTCGGGTGCGCGCGACGTTGCTAATTATCAACGCCGATAAGTCACGAAAAGTCCAAAATAAATTAACCGATAAAAATCTCTCAGAGGCTCATTAAGAATTTGATTCCAGTGTCGCGCTTTAGGCTTCTTTTCTTCACACCGTCCTCCATTCTTCCTGAATATTTTTATTTTTAACTTTCTTTCAAACTTTCATTTATTTTATATGCTCCTAGAACCATCGTTTATGCTGAATAAAAATTTTTAATAAATTATCCCTAAGGATACTTGTTGATTAGAAAGATTTATATTGATAAAATTAATTCGAAATGTATTTTCATCTTCTTATTATAGACTTTCTCATTTACAAGTTGGAACCACCAACAAAACGATATTCTTGGATCAATATTATAATTATAATTTCATTCTTGATTATAATAAATGTCAATATGGAGGCAGAATAATGGCAAGATTGTGGCATTTCTGTCTCTATCCTCGGATCATTGTGCCATCAGTCTGTCTCCATTTTGTCTTTATTCATGTTATTGTTGTCTATGTATTATTGTTTTCTGATTGAAAGTACTTTATATTTTACATTATGATCACGAATGAAATTATTTTTAATCCAAGAATATTATTCTTTCAGTATATTCTATGCTTTATCAGAGTCCTTGTTTTCATCCTAAAATTGCCAAATATCTCGAAAGAAAGATGTAACCTGAGTTTATCGACGCAATATTTTTTTTTAACTTAGCCGTCCAATTTTGAGTATCAAAAAGCCTGCAGCAAGATCCGGTAGATTTCCGCGGGATAAGTTGATAGGTGGTTGTTTGTTGAAATAATTTTTTTTACATGTTCAATCTTATTCTTTTTTCTTTCTTTTAACCGTCGTCATGAGGCATTTTATAGAGCCGGTTCCCAAGCTCTAAAAACGTCGTCTGAAATCACTAACAGCGTCAACATAACCCATACTAAGAACAGAGACGTTTACCTATAGGTAAAAGAATCGAAAAAGTTTTCGTGAATTCATGCAACATATCTCGTCGTTTTACATTGACATCAATGATGTTGCTCTCAAAAAAAAAGCTACAATAAAAATAAATGTATTGCCACCCTCTCTTATATACATATACAAACGACTGGCAACGTATATCGAGGATAATCTCATTATTGAAAATCTTATACACCAGTATGCACCCAACAACCTTAATAATTTCCAAATGATACTCATGAAGTTCCGTCCATTCAGGCCAATATGAATGTAACAAATGTCCAAGTACTGAGAAGTAGAATAGTCGAGTTTATATATTAAATGAAAACGTCACATCTTGCTTTTTATGGTTCTACATTTTATACGATTTTTTTCCCATTTTTTTCATTTTATACCATGTGGTATTTCACACCGTAAAAATTTTGTACTCAAATTTCAAAAAAAGAGGAAAAAAAAAAATTTACTACCGAAAAACTTTTATACGAAATCTTTCAAATGAATTTTTATCTTTTATCGTTTCAATTTTTTGTTTTGTTTTAAAGTTGAATAAATATTAACTCTAAAAATTCATTTTACCAATAAAATAAAGAGAAATTAAATTCAACCAAATTGATTGACCCAATTCTAAAAAATTAAGACCACCAAATGAATTTAGTATTGATCAGACCGTTTTTCGATCAACATTTCTCACACGAATAAAATAAAAGACTATTATCGAATAGTCATTTGCCACTTTAATTACGCGGAAGTGTGTGTAGTGCGGCGCTTAATGAAATTTGTTGCGCGTGGACGTAGGAACGCGCAAGGGTGAGAATAAATTACGCTGGCACTCCAAGTGGGATAACCTGTATTTATACATAAATGCCAGACGAAGACAAACGTCCGATAGGTAACGCGCAGTAGTGAATTTATGTACTAGTCGGACAATAACAGAGACAAGAATTACGATGCTTACTTACTTTATGGCGGCAAGTCATTATTATATACTCATATATATCGCTAACTAATCATCGTTAGGTACTCACCTGAAACAAAGGAAACGTAAAAACTTTATTAATCATCACATATACAATATACAAGCATCATTATCTGACTAATTACCAATTAGCAATTATTGTATTAACTTTCTCCGTTACAATATATTGTAATTAATCAAATTAAATTGACAATTGTGAAATATGATCATTAATAATGAATAGACATTGATGATTTACATAAAATTGTGCTGTTGCAATTAAACTTTAGACATTAAAACGATAAATTCATCTATTTTTTTACACTTTCACGTAAATCTTTAGATCAATGTTTCAATTACTTTTAAAATCTATTTTATTAACCTTTGAAAAATACGACCTTTTATCATCACTCCAACATTTCATCTATTTTTACTTCTATTTAACGTGAAGCTAAAGATTCTTGCACGAGATTGCATTCACGATATTTTTAATGGTTTTATAGTTTTTTAATCATTTTTTTTTTTTTAACTATCCTAACATTCAGTTGATTCAAAAGAATTCAGACTGTATTTTTAATTTAAAAAAACGTTCATTTTTTTTTCCTCCATTTATTTCTGAAAAATAAAAAGAGAGCGGAGTAGTAACTTTAGAGCTTGAAATCTAGAGTTGTACTTTTTTCATGTCCTATTTCACTATCTACTAAGTTTTCAAACTAGTTGATTAAAATTTTTAAGCGTCATTAAAAATTTAAAACATGTAAAGCAGTATGAACAGAATATTACCTTTTATCAGTTGATGAAAAAATAAAAGAAGATTAAATTCGATTAAAATAGTCGACTGATGATCGATAAAATATAAAATAAATTGAAATAAAATTTTTTGCTTCATGCTTGAGTTTCAACTATAATAGTGATAATGTTATAAATAAAATATATGCCAATACTTTAATGATGTATAAAAGCTGACGATGATGACAGAGCAGATTTGGTCTACTGATGGCAAAACTACAGGAAACCAGTTGTGATATGTTTGATTTGATATACGTACGCATCCTTATCCGAAACATCCTGAGAAGAAGAAATGCCTGAAGCTACAAGAAATCCTGCGAAGAAGGAAGAGCAACCAAATGACGCAACAAGCTGTTGGTTTCTTACTTCTTTTTCATTCGTTCAATCTCTCTTGTACATTTCTTACTTCTCAGGGTCCAAGAAAATACTGTACATCCTCCCTACCTGTTCCAGACCAACGGGTCTTATATTGAAAAATCGTCAAGCGAATCGTTCGCGAAGTTTGAAAGCGATAAAAATCCAAATTAATCTCGGCAGCTCGTTCATCTCTTCTCCAACTCGTCCGGAAATAATTAAATGCTGGGTGAGTAGGGATACAAGAGATGCCAGACTGATCGTGTCTCATTTAGAACTTTCGGGCGTATAGTTCGACATTGAGAAGACAAGGAAGAATATCGAGCTCTTGTACTTTTAATTAAAATATTTTTCTCTATTTTTATAAGTTATTCTTATTATTCCATCACGAGTAATTAATGTAAAATTATCACCGACAGGTGCATCTGTCACTTTGCAAAGCAACTAAAAAATTACACAGCATGAGTAATAACAATATAATGTTTGGAAAAAATTAATATCCACCTCATGGTGTCTAAGAGAGATATGCGTCACTAAAATGAAAATAGCTATAACTCTAAATGTCATGGTGAGCGCAATGTGCATACAAGTATTAGCGAATGAGAAAAATAAATGAATAAAATTGAAAAAAAAAGAAAAAAAAAACAATGAGTATATGAATAACGATACGTCAGCGACACCAGTGAAAGAACACGCCTTCTAGCAATACATATAATTGTACATTACACTACCCACGAATAAACCAGCTCTAGCTCGCTTACTCTTTCTACTTCGACTGAAGAAAAATAAAAATACTCAACGAATTTAAATGAATAATTAGTACAATTAAACATGCTACGGATATTTGCTTAAATTAACTAAATAATTGCAACGTATAAAAGTCGTTGACAGAAGTAGAAAACACGCCGATATAATATAAATAGATAATGAAAAAATATAGAAAAGAGAGAATTATTATCTTCAGTGAACAAATTTTCAATTAGTTTATCCAATTAACGTCAGTCGTAAAAAGATAAAAGCTACCTTTACAATTCATTCTAATTATTAAATCAATCTATCTATACACCAAGTAATTATTTTAATCATTATATACTACATATCATTATTTTATTCATCATTATCTCATTTTTTTTACAAATTTCTCTTCATCTAAATGAAATGTAAAAAAATAAGCACCATTATAATTTTGCGAATTTTCCTATCATTCATATTTTTTCACTCATAATTATCATTTATTTTTCAAGATGTATTCAAAATAATAATCTCTACCATGATTAATTAAACAAAATATCAGATTATCATATCAACTCGTTTAAATAATTAAAATCCATTCCCTTGTTTTTATAGCAATGAAATATGATTGTAAATTATTCAAGTAAATGTTAAAAAAATCTATGTATTATTTTATTAAATCCTTACTTCGTGTGCTAATAGTCAACAAATTTTATCAACAGATAAACTAATTATTTCACATAATTAATAAGCATTATACGTACGAATTTCCTTTCTTTCTTTAAAAATAGTCGCTCTATGAGCAAACATTACTTAACAGGTCTTAAGCAATAAAATAATTTCATGTAAATTACTTGAAAAAAAAAATTAAAATATTCATCTATTAAACTATTTTCTCTTCTTACTATGAAAATGAGTGCATTTTAAATGCCATGAAAAAATTATTCATAAACTTTTTACAAAACTTTTACAAAAGAATACTCATCTTTTGCAACAAAATGTTTTTACGTCTCGGTTAAAATAAATCCTAGCCAGTAATTATAAAAATTTTGTTATTTTTCTAATGGGCATAAAGTGATGTAAATGATATTGAATCACATCAGCGACACAACGACTATAATGTTAATATAAAAAAATCATCATCTCGTTAATGTCGCTCATCTTTTCATATGGTATGCACGTCGAGTACTGAGTGATATACACCGACAACCATTATTTGCTACCATACCAATACGCGAGCTTCTTTATATCGGTTGTATGTCGCATCGCAGTGACGACGAGGGGTAAAGAGAGTTGGCATGATTCACGCGATTTCGAGTTCACGGTTTTTGCCGGCACACCTGCACTGACAGTCCGTAAAATCTTTCACGCGATCCCATGCCGCGTCACTCCACGTCGACTCCTTGCCATGGATGATTGAAGGCTCCGAACTAATTCAATTTCCACCTGTTTTTTGTCTTATTTACTACGTCCAATGAGACAGGTGTATTGACCCACTTTGAAGAAAATTCACCATTTTCTTTATCATTATTACATTAAACTCACTTTTAATTAAACATATAAAACGTATATTAGTTGCAAATATTAAACATCGTTTTATATTATACTTATACCTGTGAATAAATTTAATTACTTTTATAAAGCATAATAAAATTCTTTATAAAGTAAAATGTTCGTGAGAAAGAAACAAGTGTTTATTAATAAAAAAATTTTAAGTTCTAAGTTTTAGGAGTCATGTTGATTTAATTATTGTTTAAAGAAAAATTAGGTAAATTTTGTTGATGATTAAAATATAATAAAAAATTAAAAATAATTAGTATTTTATAACATTTACACGAAATTATTTATTGTCTCAATGAAGATATTAAGAAGTAATTAAACCTGACAAGGATATTTGTGTTTTAAAAAAAAAAAGATTAAAATCATCAATGATCTGGTAGATATCAAAAAAAAAAAAAAAATATTGTAATCAAGAAAGAAAAAAAGAAAAAATTCTACAGGCTCCAATGAAAAGTAATTCCCTTTTGTGATTCTGCAAATTCATCAAATACCTGAACAATACTGTTTTTCATTGAAATATTTTAGTGTAAAAACAAGGAAAATTTTTTTTGTAATTATCAGCACAGCATAAAGTTAGATATTAAATTTTTTCCCTTCGAAAATCGCAACAATTTTTCATTAAAAATTAAGCATTGAGAAATGCTAAAGTGGTTTATCAATTTTTTTAATAAATTTTTCAATGTGTATTGAACTAAAGAAATATTTCTGTTAATTTCAAATACATCAACAGGTAAATATTCATTCTTTCATCGAAGAAAAACAAATTCTAAAAGTTATCAACTGAAATTAAATTTAAATAGTAAATGAATTTCTTGCAAAAAATGCACTTTTAATCCAATGCAATTAACGAGTAATTGTTATATTCTTTGAAGATACATTTCCAATCAATTAGTGAAGAATGTGAAACTAGGCATGCTGTGAAACTATTGGAAAACTGTGAGAAGCTCTTGGAAAGAAAAAATTAATATAAAATATACCAAGTGTAGATGGTTCACAAGATTGTAAAAAAAACAGATTGTTAAATCAATTCAGTACATTATCTTCAGTACAACTAATTTTCAATTCCAGTCATCTTGGCGATATCTGAGTGTGCAAAGCAAGCGAAAACTATTTCAACTTGTTTAAAATAGATTTCGCATGAACAAGAAACTCCTGGATGTGACGTAAAAAGACCCAAGGCACTTCTCACTCCCTCTTATATACCACCTCTATCGTATACGGTCATCTGAAATTCAAGTAACGCACGCCTTGGTTCTCAGGGGGTCTTTGCTATCGGCTACTTTGCGAGCTAGCAAGCGCGCACGTGCAAGTCAACTCTTCTCTTTCTCCTTTTCACTTCCTTATTCGTTTTGCCTTCGGTTCTGGTGGAAAGATGTACCAACGAGCTCTTGAGAAAAATTCACGGGGTCCAAAAATTTACGAACTCGACGCAATAAAATTGCATTGAGGGAGGAAGGAAAGGGGTTAACATATAAGCTCATGTATTGTATGAGCACGCACGTTCATGTACCTCATATTGCACATTTTTTTCATTTATACTTTATTTTTAATTTTTTTCGTTTCTCCATACACTTTGGCTATAGCCTCATCCTTTATCTTTCTTGGCCATTCCGTTACTTTGAACCGGATGAATCCCAAACAAAATTTACCAACGTCGATTATTATCCCGTCATATCGTTCGTTCAAGCGTCTCTTCACGCTTCTTAGAAATCTCTCACGGATTTCGCACGTGCATATATGCATTCGTCTCCGTCTATATCTTATAATCTTTACTCATTCACTTAGTTTTCTTAAATGATTTTTATCACATTGTTACTTCTTCTCTCAATAAAAGTTTCCCAGAATTACTTCTTTCAAAGAACCATATCGATAAAATTCTCAATTAAAGGATATCCGTTTATTCTCAATTGTTAAATATTTCTATAAATTTTCAGTAACGTTTAATAAATAAAAAAAAAGAGGGAATTTTTGACGACATATTTAATATCTGTTAAATAACTTGTCCACTTTATCATTTATATTCTGATTATTTTAATAAATCTGAGATCTCAATCATTTTTTATAATGATTTGTAGTATAATCTTAATTCATTTCTATAGAGTTATAAATTTATTTAAAACTCAACATAAAATTATATGAAAAATATTTCATCAATTATTTATTACTCAAATATAAAATCATGTACTACATTCAATCGTTCAAGAATTTTTAAACTCCTATCATCTATTAAATTTTTATTCAAAGAGTAATCCACAACAGAAATATTGAAAAAAAAATTCAATAAATTTATGAAAGTAGTTCTTTAAATGTAAAAAAAAAAAAATTACCAGTGCTTGAAAAAATGCAATATAAATAATCGGATATTGTAATTTGTACTTATTGTACAGGTTTATTGATATCATTGACAATGAGAATAACTGAAAAATGGTCAATGTGGCATCAGAGGAGCTAAAAGAACTGCAAGAGAAATAAAGATTGGAGAGTCGCGGAAAAATTGTGGCTTGTTTTATATTCGCGGCTTGTTTATCGCACGAGCGTGAATTGTGTATATTTATTTGGCAGCCAGTACGTGGCGTGCTTCCGAAACAACCACCATTACTTACATTGCACCACGCCGAGAATTCCCGACTTTCCCTCCCTTTCGCGTATGTTGTTGCCCCGTCCCTAACTCTGCCTTCGCGAATTCTCGCACAGCCAACACCAAGTCAACTGACGGTTGTTAGAAATTATGTCTCGCGCACAAATAAGCTCCTTCTTCTTCTCCTTGTTAAAAAGCAATGTCTGATGTTGTCAAAGATGCAAAGAAATACTTGTATTTCTTATTTATATTATCCTCGAGCAATCCATAAAACATTTTAATTATTTTATTGTATAAATCAATTGAATAATACTTAAATATACGAGGTAAAAAAAAAAATAAAACGATTTTTATTCAAATGGAATACCAACGAAAAAAAAATACTGTGAAAAATGAAAAAAATAAGAAAGTACGGCACTCAGCAAAATAAATATTCGAATTGAAAATTTGATAAGAAAATTGTCAAAACTTATTCACTTGATATTCTCTTTGGCCTGTACAGCTAAATTTCTCGATTCTTGGGCTTTTTCTAGAATGTCCTAAGATGTGAAAAACCACAGGACAGTTTGACAAGTTCACTTCAGAAGGCCGTACACGTACGCACGTACTTGTCATCCCAGGATATAGAAGCCAAGTCAGGAATAAAAGACGACACATACACACCCCTATGCACCTTCGATAGAGTCACGTAAAGTCCAACCACAATTTGGCTAGCATACGCAGCATAACGTTGTGTTATGAAAGTGACATAGATAAACCAAGTACGTGAACATTTTCATCAATAATTCAATTCTAACTGGCTCAACTGTAACGATTTGAACAAGGGATTATCGTAAAATTTGCGTAAAAAGCTTTATCTAAAATTTCAATAGATTTAAAAATATTTAAATGTCAGTATTTTTTATTGTTAAAAACATAATATTCACACGCCTGCGTTCACACACATATGTAAATAAACCTAATAAAAAATGCAGATAAATGTAAATATTTATTGTAAATATTAATTAAAAATTATTTAAATTAGCAATGAGTAAAATTAATAAAAAATGTAAATTAAATTGAATGTGAACAGGACGAATGAAAAAACTGAAAATACACTTGTGTATGTATATCCGTTATGAGTAAAAAATTCTTGAATTATGTAATTCACGGTAAATAATAAGCTTCCGTGTAAATTAATAGACTAAAAAGAGCGGAACTATACGAAGTCTAATCCTCATAGTGTATACTAATTTCATGATTTTATGATGCAAATACCAAAGCAAAGACTCATTACAGTAAGAGCAGCGCAAAATTAATTGATTCGTAACTCTAGGTTCTCGGGTGTGCAATAACTGGTTCTATAATCCTCAATGAGGATAAGTCTACACACATGCTAATCCAAGCAGTCGAGATATTCGTGGCTAGTTGAGATCAAGTAGTCTTAAGTTCTAGTTACTCTATCATATTGTATTACAATTGTTATCATTAGAGAAAAAATGTTGTATGATGAATTAAGATAACATAGTACTGACAGAAAATTTTTTTTATCCATAAACTAAACGAAATAAATATCTTTCAAGAACTTGGAATAACTTATATTGGTATTTCTGACATCCTTGCTTACACAGATGAATGGGTTTAGGAGAATTTTTCAATTGCTTGTGAATAAATTCTGAAGCAAAAATATTTATTGACTGGAAATAATCGAGAAGGTGGATTTTCAATTATCATTATTTTTCTATGAAACAAAAATATCAGTTTACAATACTAAGTATATAGTTCAATGATAAATTGGACTTTATATAAATTAGGAAATATTGAGAGAATATCCATTTTTCCCATAGCAATTTCGTGGTAAATAAATAAATTGTTATGATGATTTATAAATGAAAAATAAATATAAATATCAATTGACATAGTTCAATTATCTTATAAAAATAAAAAGAAGAGAGAAATCAAGTTTTATTAATGATAATACCAAGTTTCTCAGCAGTAATATATTTATTATAAATAAGCATTCAGTACTTGTAGTCAAAATATTTATTTTAATCCATAAAAGCTTTTGTATAGTAATATATTAGAATAATAATAATATTTGACTGAATATTTAATGATTTGATAAAAAAAAAAAATAAAAGAAAAGAAACTATTTTTCAAAGAATTCCAACACCTGTAGAACTTTAGAGGTCGATTTTTCATTAATGTAACGGTTTCCAAAGTGGTTGGTGGCAAGAACAAGATTTTTCCGAACGATAATCCCGAGACATTTTATCATCTCAGCTATGTGTATAAGTGTATAGATACCATACAAAAAAATACGAGATAATGTTTACTTAAAATCTCTGTTAAATATGGCGTTAAATGTAGACTAATTTTTTTTTTGGAGTCAAACAAGACTTTTGTTGAATAAAATAATCATTGATCAATGCTACGGTAAAAACAGTATAACGAAAAATAAAACGAAAATTTAAATGACTAGACATAACTGCCTATTTTTGCACATGCTTTGGACTTTTACGGATAACTTGCTTATAATATTCCTTTGGTCAGTGTGATGGAAAAACGCAGCGAAACGAGTAAAATTTAAATGCATCACCACACCAAGTGGATAATGAGAATGTGGCCGCTCGGTTGGAAGTAACAGACAAGAAAAATCCATTGGAACGTGTCGATCCAATGCGTTTCTTTATGTCGTTGCTGTAACTGAGGGCGAAAGTCGTCCTTTGGAATTTTATGATCGCACGCGTTATAACCCGTACCGAACGATTTTTAGCAAGTTTACGAATAAAATCTGACGGAAATACATAAGGCATGAGAGAGATCGATCGTCGCACACAAGGAGAAGATACTCCAACTGAGTGCAGATCATTCGAAAGAAGATTCTTGATTTTTCTTTCCCTCTTACTTTAACCCTCGTCCATTCTCAGCCAGCATTCGCGTTCACCAGTCGACGTCTCTCCCGCCGTCTCTGCACCGTTGCAAAAACTCACTATCCACAAATTGAAAGTACCGACTCTCAACGGCATCTTTGCTCGGCCAGCGCAATGCCAGAAGGAGAATGAAAGAGAGGGAGGAAAAGAGAAAAGGATATTCGAGTTTCAACCAAGTTCTCACGTGAATTCTTAGTTATAAAACATCAACCATAAGTAGTATCATACCAACTAGGTCTTGACTCATTGACTATACTTTCTTGAACTGATAAGATATGATAAACCGGTCAATATAAAAATCACTGAAAAAATCTATGAAAATAAAACAGATATAATTAAAATGAGATCTTGTTTCGAAATAAAGCCAAGAATTGAAGGAAAAAGATTTGAAACTTCTTTTGATAAAATTGAAAATCTTCTTAGTTATTGTGTCAATATTTCTTAACTTTTATTAGAAATAAAGTTTTTATTTAATAAATGTGTATTTTTTTTGAGAATTTATTTTTCCAATAAAAAAAAGAACACCGTAATAAAATAAAATAGGAGAGAAAAACTATTTTGATGCTTGCGGGTTTAATTGAAAAGTCTTAGAAGCTTTTTATCCAATCGGTCTTTAGATCAACTCGAAGCAGAATGGAACGTGAAACACGCGATCCGAGATCACGATAAGGATCACTCGGTGGTCGTAAAGGCATGACGTTTTATTCGTCATTTTAGTCATGCAACAACAGAAAGACACGAGTGAAAGACTTACGTTTCAAATTCGTACAACATTCCATATCGAAGGTAGCAGTTATCTTCGCTCCACTGCCAAGACTTTGACTCAGTATAAAAACAAAAATATTTCAGCTTAAATGCCATGTCGCATTTTCTGACATGCTTTCTATCCACTGACTACGATTATTTGGCCGACAATCACGACCTGTATCACTAATATATACTGTTTAAAAAAAAAGCCTCCTATAGAAAACCTGCCAACAAAGATACTACCTTGTCTTATCACCAGCCAAA
Source organism: Chelonus insularis (assembly GCF_013357705.1). Lineage (NCBI taxonomy): Eukaryota > Metazoa > Arthropoda > Insecta > Hymenoptera > Braconidae > Chelonus > Chelonus insularis. The sequence continues at coordinate 129,943 of NW_023276489.1, read as the reverse complement.
AAATTAGGATAAAAACTACTTGGAACGAATATACGTGCCAACAAGAAAATTCATATTGTCTTGATATGAAAATAAACGTTATTTGTGCCAAAATATAAATTTACTATATCTCATTACATAAATAAAACTAACTTAATTTTTTAAGTTCATAAAAATCCAATGATAAAATCCCAATTAAGGATATCAAAATTATTGTTAGACATAATAAATATAAATTTGGCCATTATTCAAAAAAAAAAAAAAAACACTAAAAGTATTTGCATAACTGACCTTATATGAGTTTAATATCTATACTAAATTTATAAACGACATGAGAAAGAATTTCAAAAATAAATTCTAGCAAAAAAGCAAACTTGCTGATAGCCAAGTTGACCTTACACTTATTAATCAGGTGTCCTCTTTCAAGGTCCCTACACCAGTTATATGATCGGAAAATCCAGTTTTATTTTGAAAGAAAAAATTATCGTCCACAGAGAATATTTAATTAAGTTATTTAAATAAATAAGCTACTTATATTTAACTACATAATTCACCATTAATTACTTAAATGACTCGATTATCAGTTATTTATACAAAAAAAATTTAATAAAAATTAAAACTGCATTCTATTATTTTTAATGTATAAAAAAGTGAACATCATCCTAAGTTGTGAAATCACAACTCTCTTTCTTCACTGTGTAGGAGGTACAAAAAATGATTTCATCTGAATAGTATAGTGTTTGTTACTTGTCTGGACTTTAATAAAGCAGACACTATTAGAAAATGTAAAAAATATTCATTAGAACTTGCATAATAATTATCTTTCAAGATTTAAATGTGATCATTGTACTTTATGACCAATCTTCTCATGTAATCTGCATAAATATCAGTGCAAATAAAAGTCATTTTAACTTTGCACATCGTCTGGATTACAACACCAACTGATTTAACAAACCCACTATTAAATTTACAAAAAAAAAAAACCATTTTTTTTATTTATAATAGACCGACTCATAGTGCCCTTTAACTATTCAGTTTATCTAGTGACATGAAACAGTTTTTAAACAGAAGAAGATTGGTTAAAAAACTAAATGACAAAGATCATGTAACAGGATAAAGATTAATTTCATCTTACTAAATCTAAAAATGTAATCATTAATTTCAAAAATTTTCATCCAAAAAAATATTTTAATATCTCGATATTGTTCCAAAAAAGATTTTTTATTTTAATGTCCTATTTAAATCAAAATTTGTTTCTTTTTTTTTATTAAATACTCCATCACCAATGAGCTGCTGTGAGACAAGAGCTAGACAAGAATGCGTGGGACGCATCATCAAGATAAGATTCGTTTAGTTTATGAATAGAATCTGGTTAAAGATCAATCGTAACTTCTAGCTAGATATATTATTCGTAACCCAAAACTGTGAAAGTTAGCCGTATTCTTTAAAGGAATTTAAACATTTCTTTGCTTTATTTACAGATAATACATATATCCGTGTAGGTAGTGGCGCATTAACCCCTTGCTGCGATATCTGTCTAACTTTTCGATATAATCTCAGGGTATATTAGTTTTCTAACATTGTCTTAAACTACACTAAAATGCATTGCGATCAATAAAATTTACCTCTTTAAAAATATTAAAGAAAAAATACCTGAAAAATAATTTACTAAAAAACAAAAACAATTCATAATGATAGAATATTTTTTTAATAATTTATTTTTCTTTAAATAAAAATTTCGATGACCTCAAATTGTGTCTATTGTAAAACTACAATTACTATGTAAAAAAAAATCTGAGAATGAAGAAAAATTCATATTCTAAACAATGACATAGAAAAAGTAAGTAAGGCTATTTGTTATATAAGAGATACTTGACATACATCCCATCCAAGTGGTATGTAATATGGGGATGAAAAGAAAAAAGAAATAGGGCTGAGTTTTATAAACGTTTGTGTGTACGGAATGTAGCCAGTAAACCGAGACAACAACGATGTCCTCGTAATTTTAACTCCAACTCAAGCAAAATGGAACCTGAATACTTTCTCTCTCTTAGTTGTCACAGTTTTCAAAGTTGTCTGTGCCAACGAAGAACTATCATTAAACACTAAGTTTAACCTCATAATTACAAATGTTTTTGTGTTTACTTTAACAAAGTCTCTGTTGCTCCAAAGCATATATTATTATCAGCAATCAAGATCCGCTTCTTTGGATTACTGTTTACCCTCCCATAACGATTTTCCATCATTTTTATAGCTTTTTATTTTTTTTTTCGTAAATCGTTTTTTTATGTCTGTTGAATTAATATAATAAAAGAGTTTACTTGAAGTAACAAAGTTTATTTAAATTGATATACCGAGTTTCTCAAACACTGTTGGTAATTGTAGAGAAAAAAGAATTGAATGGCAAATAAAAGTGAATAATTGCGTAAACATATAAGAGTACTGTATCGTTATCAGCCTTGGTCGACCAAGTAAAAGCCATCTTTAAGCCCTTTGTACTGCCTAGGTGTTCGCTAATAAAGATCAGTATCACATACCGATCACATTCCCAAGGAATGTCATCGACTGTTAAGAATAGCTGCAAGAACTTTAAATTCCTAAACTTAATAGCCACCAAGTACAGTATTGTTTTTCATTAATGACTATCTAATTTATGAGAAAATTGAATCTAAAAAAATGTACGATATTTCAAATTATTTTTTTCTGGTATTTATATGAGTATAATCAAAAATATTCTGTGAATGTGTAAAAGAAAGTAAAAAATTCGTACACAAATTTAGTTAGCAATTAATAAAATTCCACTTATGCCATTTAAAATTTTTGAATGTAATTAAGAAATATTCCAAGCATATCTTTAAATTTCACATCATTAAAAAGTAATTCAAGTATGAGGAAAAAGGCAATAAAAAAGTGTTCTGTATAATTTGTGAATTAATATTTAAAGTTAGAAAGTATGTGTACAGACTGAGATTGATTTCTAGCAAGTCGGATCGGTTTTCAAGTGCATTAGTTTGGTCGTTAATATACTGAGGAACTTTAGTGGTTAATATAACGAAGTCTGAGGGTATTCCTCGTGATCGGAGACCGGATAGAGAGTCTATCTACACAGGATCTCCCCCTATCGGTTTTTAATAAGGTTGATAAAGTCAACTTGGGCGCGGAATTGTGGGAGAGAGGAAAGACACCGGTCTACTGGCAAGAGGAAGAGACGAGAAGGAAAGGAGGGTATCGCGTACCTGTAAAGAGGGATGCAGCGCGGGAATAATTCACGCGTTATCTACACAATCTTCCCCGGAGTGCAGTATCTTCTCCGGAACTCCGGGAGAGAGTACCGCATACATGTTGCGCCAGTACATACTGCCTTACACGAATACTCTACATGGATTACACTACCCTTCAGTATGCAGGGTCGCTGGCCCCTTCGACCGTGGCCTTTCGCGGCTCGATTAGCGGTACGCCTTCCAATTTAACGTCACGAGACGGGAAATTTATTTCACATATCCAATTCAATTAAGACTCAATGTCTTTTTTTCTAACACACATGCGACTATCGTTGAAACCGTTTAATTTAATTCCATTTTCATTACTCACCAGTTAGATGACTCCCCGTAAATTCAAAGTCGTCATCCTGATCCCAGTGTTTCAAGCTCAGATTCGATAGTGAAGTTGCATTGGCAAATTCCAAGTTTGCGAAATGCCAGTCGAGTATTTGCCGATCCTTCGATGATAAATAAACGTCACTAAAATGCAGTATAACTTTAATTATAGTAAATTATTAAGACTGTAGGAATTAACGTGACTTTATCGATTGTCGTGATATCATTTAGAGGTAAGTGTATCATTTTAATTTAATTGATGGTTGAAAAAATCACGTTCAACCTTGTGAATTTAATTTTTTAACGAGCGTTATAGCGATGTATTATCATCATAAATGATGTTAAATGAATAAAATAGAAAAAAAAAGTTTAATAATTATGCTACCTTGGAGGAGAAGCTTCTAGCTCTTGCAACTTTGCTTCTATTTCTTTCTGCTGTTCAGCAAGCTGATCCCACTCCTGAGATAGTAAAATAAATGTTAATTAATCATTTGATCCCATAAATTATTTCTTAACTTATTATCCTACCTTGCAAGCATTATGCAAATCACGAAGTTTCGAACGAAATACAAATTCTTGAGTAATATCACGGACAACCAATCTGTTGGCCATCATTTCTTTATAATATTCATTCAACTCAGTTAACCTTTCTTTTATAGCAATCATCTGTAATAAAATTTAATTGATAATAGTTAATTACAATCTTTACTTAGTTTAAAAAAAAAAACAGAAAAATATATAGGCTAAGTAAATATGGAGAAATAAATTACTCGATGCTGGTTCGCTATAAGTCTGCCTTGGAGGGAAAGCACAGAGCGCAAGTGGGCTACTTGACGTTGTTTGACACCTTGCTCTTGAAGTCTAATTACCCACTCTAAAGCTTGTCCTAAGGAAACTGGTCTCGTATTACCTGATTGCCCAGTGGAACTTGTACTACCAACATAATTAAAGTCTAGCTGATGAGAAAGATATGATGTGGCTTCAAGTAATCGATTAAATTCTCGCTCCACCATTTCATCTTTGTCTTTTGGAACCTAAAATAATATAAAAATTTTATAGATGATTTAACATTAGAGATAACTATTTTTAATCTATTTTTCATACATTGTTATAAATATTCTATTGAAAAAAACACTCACTGTTTGACCATCACTTTCATAAAGAGGGCATTTTTGTCTTATTTTATGCAATTCCATGTTAATCTGTTTACTTAAAGTCGTAACTGGATTCCCTCCAAGTCCCGTAACAACCATTGCACCTAAATCTGCTATGTAAGAAGATTTTCTAAATGTCGCAATTCTTCCTCCAACTCTATCCTAAAATAAACCGATTAAAGTTATCAACTTTTCAATTACTCTAAAATATTCTTGCAAAAAAATGATAAAAATAAACAGTTAAGATCAACTTACTCGTGCTTCTAATACTATCACTTCTAGACCAAACTGTTGCATTTGTTGAGCAGCTGCTAACCCAGCAATACCAGCTCCAATAACTATAACTTTACCTAATTTTTTAGTAGGTATTGGTTTTAATCTTTTAAAAACTCCAAAATTAATAAATCCATGGCGTTCTAAAAAAGCATGAACTCTTCTAGTGAGTACAGGATCACTATTATAAGGTGCTTCAACAGCTGGTAAGGCACTTTCAATAATTAATTGTTGTTTAGGATTTTCTAGCCACAATTGTAACTGAAACACATTGAAGAAATTCGTATCATTGAAACTATTATACGAGCACACACAAAAAAAGTTTAATAAATCCTTACCAATCTATTTCTTATGTGCAAGAAAACTTTTTGTGTTTGTGGTGGACCAGATGAAACATCAGGAAAGCACGCAGCTTCAGTTGATGTTAGTTTATCAAAAGGCAAACGGCTTTGAAATGCAGCTCCTTCTAATCCATTTAAAAGCTCTTTCACTATATGAGAAAAAAATATACTCGAAATGAGTATAAATAGAAAAAAATTATATTAAACAATCCATTATCTTACCATGAGGATCTTCATGATCACTGTCTTGATCATCTTCTTCTTTTGTTTCGAGTTTTGGAGTAGACTGTACAGGTGGAGGTGCAGAAACATCTGCATTTTTTTGTAACTCTGATGGATTTTTTTTCTCAGGAGTACCAAGTCCTGTTTTAGATTTTTCAGATGTGTCTGACGTATTTTCATCTTCTATTTGATTATATTTTTCCTCCATTTCTCGATATTCAACCTGTTAATAAACATAAAAACATTGAAATCATCATAACTCATCTAACAATTCTTAATATATACCTTCGCACGTTTTCGGCGACTCATTTTGTGATAGTTTATAAATTATTTGTTACAAAAAAGTTCACGACAATTGTCACGATGAATTTCTGTTTGTTTTGATCAATTAAACCGGCATAAAACAGTGACTATGAAACAACCGAGACGCACAACGCTATTAGAACACAAATAAACTACGCCATTAGTAAAAATGGCGGCTGCAATTCGTTTCTTGTCTCTGTCGATAATCAGAATTTGCCGCAAATAAAGTAGATGTCGTTGTTACCATCAAATACTTTTGTTGGTATAAAAATACCAACTTGAAGAGAAAAAAACAAAAATATTTGTGTTATTGATAGACATTCGTGTGATTATATTATAAATAATTTTTTGTAATAAAAAAGTTATTAATGAATCATGAATAGTTACTAAAATGTTCGGTAGGTTACTTCTATAAATCTCATTTTATTTATTATGTTGATTAAGCTAATTTTATAATATAAATGTTAATATTTCTGAAACTTAATTACTTAACCTTCAATTAACGAGGGTAACAATGTAAATAAACTTGGAAATGTATTATAATTATTGTATTTGACAATTTTTCAAATATCATGGATGGTTTTAACAACATCACAGTGGAAACATATAAAAATCAAGAACATTTCTTTTTACTGTAAGAATAATATGAATCGTTTGGATGATCCACCAAATTACATAAAAGGCCGTAAACCATCTTTCATCGGAATGAACGGTAAAAAAATCCAAATATAATATCTGTACCTTTTATTAAGTATTTGAAAAAAGAGATTCTTAAAATTAATTATTGGAATTCTTCAGGTGGACTAGAAACCGACGATCAACAAAGGATACGTTTCCAAGTTGAACTAGAATTTGTACAATGTCTTGCAAACCCTAACTACTTGAATTGTAAGTAATGCAGGATTTAAAAAAATTAAAAAATAAGATATTATAACTGAACCATGATTCTAAAATAACTTGTAGTTAAATTTATCGCTGAATCAATAATGAAAATTGGAATATTTACAGTTCTGGCACAACGTGGCTACTTCAAAGACTCATCATTTATCAACTACCTCAAATATCTGTTATATTGGAAAGAACCTGAATATGCCAAGTATTTAAAATATCCAATGTGTCTTTATTTCCTTGATTTGCTACAATATGAGCATTTTAGACGTGAAGTAGTGAATTCACAATGTACTAAGTTTATTGATGATCAACAAATCTTACTATGGCAACATTACACAAGACGTAGAACAAGATTGCTGCAAGCAGCAGCCGAGCAAACGTCACAGCATACTAATCCACAAAATAATGGAATTGTACAACCTAAAGTTCCTTAAGAGGTACGGAAACAGTTTGCTTTTAAATTTCAATATTTTTTAAGATGTAATAGGAACCATTCGATTTACTGAATAATATTTGCTGTTTATTAGACTATTAATCATTTTTTCAACAAGTCTAATTGTTTTACTGTACATAAAAAAATCTATATTAAAATTACTCCTTAAAAATTAATAAAAAATAAATTAATTCTGAATAACTTAATGCTTACTTAGGTACAAACATTAATTAATATTACTTAAAAAATATATAACTATTCTAATTAAGTACTTTGGTTGCCTAAGTCTTAATATTACATAAGAAAATTACGAATATATACAAAATAACTATTTTTAAGTATAAATCCTACAATTCTAGTTCTTATCGTTACTTTTTCTAACAGCACGGCCTTTTCTTGATATTTTAATACTATTTGAAGATCATAAATGATCAGTTACAAGTTTTATGGCTATAAATTTTTGATATTTTATCACTGATAAAAACTATGCAGTGAAAATATGATGAACTCTGGCAATTCAAGATAAAATTATATAAAAAAAAGTAGAGTAAAAAATCTTTAGATTTTATTTTCATTAAAATTAACGATTATGCCATTGCCAGCATCAACCCATGTTTCTGAGAAAAGTTTTTCTCTCAAAATTTCTCTCTCAGATGCTCCATCATCCATATTATTGGATTTAATCAATTCAACTTTTCCTAAATTTCTCATGTCCTGAAAATTATCAGGTAAATAATTACCAAGAGTTTCTGGTAGAGCAATACAGAGCAAGCTTGATGTAAGACACAATAATCCAGCAAAAATAAATAGACCTGTTGATGCATTATTTGCCTAAAAAATAGAAGATTTAGAATTATTTCAACTCTTAGAACTATTCAAAGGTAGTTATTTATCGATATTTACCAATAGCAAAATGTATGGTGTACTTATACTGCCAATAGTACTAACAATCACACACAATCCCAAGCTAGTAGCTCGTACTACGGTTGGAAATAATTCAATGGTATATAGATAAATTATTGCAAACGTACTCACAGCTGTTAGTTTACCTAACAAGAGCAAAATTATTTTCATCGAACCTGAAATAAATTAGGATTTTTAATGAATTCTTTAACTTGTAAGGTTACATCGTGGACAACTAGTCTTTCTACCAATCCAAAATGCCGTTACGCGTGGTAGGAATACCAGCCCAGCTATCACGATGCAAATCACGCTATTCAGCGTTTGACAAACACCCATTGGTAAACGTCTTCCGTGTCTTGACAAAATAAAATAAATTACCACATAAATTGTAAGCTCTAGAATACCGCCTATTACAAAATTTATGTGTCTATTTTCCACTACATTAGGCAGGAAACGTATTATTAAAGAATTCATCACAGACACTGATAACCTAGAGAAAAAATAATTAAAATAGAAAAAACTTTACTACTGTCTATACAATCAATAATTAATAACATGTACTTCTCAAGATTTTTTACTTAAGTCATATTCATCACTTAAAACGAATTACTACAAACATCAATTTAATTGATCTTCATGCATTATCTATTCCATACATTTTTTATCAAACTTACCATTGGCATGATATAATCATTCCATATTTTATAAAAAGTTTATTGTCCGATGAGCAACATTTATTACTAATTTTCGAATTAGAAACTTCTTTCGTTTCTGCTTTCTCTTCGTTCTTTACTTCGGTACTTTCAATCTTCTCATCTGATATTAAGTTATTATCTATAATTTGATATTCAACACGAGCAATTTGTTCTTCTTGATTTTCTTCATTCGGAGAAATAACATCAGAACCACAATGGCTTATTCTTTTTAAAGGTTCTTCAACTTTATCTAATTTTACATCAGATGTTTCAATAAGTGTTTCTGATGTAGGGTTTGATAATCTTTTTTCTAAATTTTGTGATATAACTTTTAAACTTACACCTAAATTTTTTATTGAAATTGATAATTTATTTATAATAAAGTATAATATTAAATTTTATTTTTATCTTAAATGCTTACGTCTTGAACTGCGATTCGAAGAAGTAGTTGGTGTCAACAAATTCACAGCTTCACTTTCAGTTGGATCTTTTTCGTCGTTACTAAAAATCTGAGACTTTCTTTCCAATTTAATGGGAGTAGCATTTTCACTATTCTCAGCAACTAATTCTCTTCTGGATTTATTTCCACAACAACAATTATTGTAATTTCCAATTTTTTCCAAAGATATATCAGCTTCAGTTGTTTTTCCTTTTGCTATCAACCATCTTGGTGAATCAGGAATTATCCTGCATCACAAAATAGTAATTATCAATTATTATAGCAATTATAACGTAATTTTCATTAAAATTTATTATAGAGATAAAAAGCTACCATATATAAAGAACTGTAGTTGCAGTTGGAACAGAAACTCCTAGTTGAAGTATCCTCCAATCTGGAATGATATAGCTGAGAATTGCTAGTAATAATAATCCTAAAACCCACGCAACACCCATTACTGAGGACACTAATGTTCGAAACTTTGCGGGAAATAATTCAAGAACCAAAATATACGTGGAACTTTGTAATCCCTGAGCAAAAACTCCTTGAAGACCTCGAAGTGCAAGGAAGACTGGATAACTCTGTTGAAAATATTTTTAACAATTACTCAGATTAGGCTTTTAATCTAATTAAGAATTTTAACAATCAATAATTGTTTGTTGAATAAAAATATTATTCCAATACTTATTAAAGAAGGAGAATGTCTATACACAGATAAATATTACCTGAACAATATAAGTAGCTACAGCCATTGTTCCCTGAGTATATAAACAAAGTGCAAGAACCGGAAGTCGTCCAATCCGATCTGTTAAAATTCCTGCGATCCATGCACCAATCAATACACCCACGTAATAAATAGTTACACTGAGATCTTTCAAGTAACTTCTTTCACATATTAACCCCCAATCAGTCACAGTACTTCTTTCACCATATTCCGTTGAAAATATGTATTCACTCGTACAAAATGTTAAAACTTGATTATTAATCATCATCGATGAATTTGAATTCAGATTATTGGATGGATTTGAAACACAACCATAGGTTTTATTTACCCCATCTGATGACTAGTAATAAAGAATGATTAACATTAATTTACCTATTTAAATGTCAAGTAAAAAATTGTCTTTTATTTATTAAATTTATTTACCTCACAATAAAATTTTGGTGTATAGTTATGGTAAACTGATAAATTATGACTCATGGCAACTATCATGTAATTTATCCCAAGAAGAAATAATAATGCTATTTGAAAACATCCCACTTTTAAATCTTCTATCAACATATTGGTAAATAATCATATGAATTAATTTTTTTTATGTGTATATAATAAAATCACTTTTTTCTTGTAGTTATTTTAAAAGATTTCTTTTGATCGTAGGTTATAAGATGGTACGTTGGGCGTGAGCGTGGGCTAAGTGTCACCGGTGGGAGTGAAGCACGCACTGAATGAAGCAGAATTTTCTGAGCAAAAGACCGCACACAGGGAGGAACTCCACCGCATTGATAAAGAAGGACAGAAAAGAGCAGCTTCTCGTATCGTTCAATTAACAGCTTTACCGGCGTTCCAAAGCACATTTCAATCGGCATCTCGATTGTTCTTCATTCCATCTGAATATTTCACACGTTTTACATAAGACCCAATTCTTAGAATCGATTTTATGCATCCTAGAATCGTCCTGTGTTCTTAATCATATTAAAATATTTTTTATTATAAAAAATTTTATAATTATAAATAAATAAAAATACATTACTTTAAACGTTTGTTTTTAGATGAGCTAATGAATGACATAAATGACAAAGTTCATTATAGAATACATTTTATGTTGGGTACTCGTGTAAAACAAACAAGATAAATGCATGTCGTGTTGAGTTGGCGCAGGTGCAGCAGGAATATAATGCTTGCATGTATTCTTCAATGTACTGTACGCAGACGTGCTTGATGTTAGATAACGTGCCAGGTCGAAGAACTCTCTCAGAATTGTATTTACCTAGGTCCGCATTGTTGCATTAACTGTCTCGCAAAATGAAAATACATATGCCATAGAAGTGTTGAACAGTCTTTATTGATTACTACACTTTTGCCATTAACCGTCATGAATACAATCTATTTCTTCCAATTCAATACATGTTAAATACAATATTGTTAAACTGTTCTGTTTAAATTCTAACGATATGAGACAAAAAAGTGGTTTTAATGATCATATATTTATAGATTAAATTTATTGATAAAAATGACACTTCTGTATTTAAGATAATTGAGTAATTATTTGCTGTCTATGAATGGATAATTTTTGAACAATATCGTTTATCAAAGTGACCTTTTTTTTAGATATTAACAATTATTTAGTAATACCTCCAAGAATGCGCATTAAATAAAGTACAAGAATCGATTTCCTTCATTTCTAGAACTGCTTGCGTATTCTTGAACAGTAACGTCCGGTCTTGAACGCATCCTGCTTCTCATACATTCTCTTTAGCCCATCGTTTACTCATCATTTTTTCTCTTATGTTTTCTTTCCTCCATTGTCCACTCCATATTCTTTATTCCTCTTCATGTACTACTCAGCACCTGCAGCAATAATATTAAATAACACTTCGTTCAACAAATCCTGTTATACATCTCTGACTCTTGTATATTGCTAGTTCTATGCTAATTTATCTGTCTATTTCATCCTCTATTCACGTTCTGTTGATATTTCATTTTCCTGTACTCACTTTAGACATTTAAATACTTATCGATAATGGTTTATTCCATTAACGATTTCATAGATTCATTTTTAATAGGCTATTTATTTTTAATGTAGTAAAGAATATTTATAATTCTAGGGGTATAAAAAATTAATCATTAATAATACATCTACATGAATACAATGATTAATTAATGTAATTTAATTTGAGATTCTTAGTCATTGCAACAGGTGTGATATGAAGATTCAGGACGCAATGTGGAATAATGAAAACTCAGTATTAATAAAATATATTTATATTCATAGAAATAAACTATTAGAATAATAGAACGAGTAGAACCAAACAGTAAAGTTAATCTACAAAAATTAGAGAGTACATATTTTTTTATAGAATGTTGCTTAACACCACAAAATAGTAATCTAAGCCAACTCTTACTATTGACATTCTATATAAGTAAAAAAAAATTCTTGAACAAACGTTAACCACATTCAATTCTAATACTAAGTATAAGTGACAATCAATATATTTAAACTTCAGGTATCGTACTTGACTAAAGAGGCGAGACTTGACGTTGGCCTGAATGCCTTTTTTCGTAATGTCCCGTTACTGGGGAATAACTTTAGTATAGCGTGAATATCATCAGTCGCGTTTTCTGTTTCAATAATAGACAGTCATCAAAGTCATTAGTTCCATAGTATCAAGGAACGCTAAACAAATTGAAAGCAATAAGGAAGAGATTAAGTTAAGAAAAATATAAAACAAGTAAAAAGTAAAGGTGATACAGGTGTAATAACATATAACAACGGTGTGGTTCAGTCATCTTTCACGGAGCTTACGCATCAGAGCCTCCTTCAATCCATTCTCTGGACAATGGAATAGAAGAGAAAAATAAGTATAATTTATTACGATTGTCCGTCTTTTAAGTATTAAACGGCTACTGTCTTGAGTCATTGAAATCGAACAAGCTATTGTTTCCTTCAAGCGCCTTTTAAAGACCGGAATTAATACAGGAAGTACTCACGTCATCTTTGATTTTCTTTTTTTTGTCGACTTCTTATTCTATGAAATTAATCATCCCTCAAGACCATTAAGGACTTCATAATTCAATCATCTATTGGTCTATACTGTCTATTGACAGCTCAATTTGGAAAATGAAGAAATCATTCATTCACATGAATACCAAGTATTTATTCATCATGACAATCATTATTTATTCATTTGTAAGTAATTTATATTTAAAAATCTAGTCAATTAAAAATTTCTGTTTCTGCTAATATGCATTTTTTTACAGCTAAGTTCAATAGAATGTAAAAGAGCAAAACTAAAACAGTTTGCACTTCAACAAAAAGAGACTAATGCTCCTAATTTCATTAGGCTAGTGGTAATGAGACTCATCTTCGGTATTGCAGCATCTATGGGATATGGTGATAGATTAGCTGGCTTCCTTGGAGGAATTTTTGTTCCACCAGGAGCTGAAGATTATGATGATTATGGAGATGTTTTTGATGACTATGGATCAGATATATTTTAAAACCAATTGAATATTATTTTGACTATAAAAACTTCTCTTGAGCACAGAATTAATTTGCCAAAATTAAAATTATATCAATAAATAATAATGAAATTTAATTGATTCTATGTCTCGAAGGAATTCGCTAGATAGTTAAATAATTAACTTAAATTATATTATTTATTTCATCAAATAATTGTTACCAGTATGTATATAATTATTGTTTAATAATAAACAATTAATCTTAATCCCTATCTCTCTTGCTTTGATTATAACAAATCGTTAACAGTGACCTGATACGTTCAATTTGATGCCGTTTAAAATTGATTTATGACATGGAAACCTAACTGGATATTTTTTGTGAAATTAAATGGTTAAACTTATCGGGTCTATAAATTTATTAAAAATAGAACTACAAAATATATTTCTTAGAAATGAATTATCAATATTCCTTCTTGAAGGGATAATAACATAATAAAAAAATACTTAATAACTCAACTTTCAGGTATGTACTATGAAAAAAGAAATTTTTAGTTAGCCCTAATACCTTCTTTTTTTATGGATTTATTACTATTGAACTATTTCAAAAGTGTGTAGGATGTTACAAGTATATTTTTTAAATTTTATCTTGAATGAAATCAGTAAAAGTAGGGATGCAAGAACATATAAAATAAGTCGTGTATTTATAATTTTTAAACATAACTTATTAAAGTATCATCGAGAAAGGTTCCTTCTCATATTATTCTAATCTAGAATTTTTGATGAAGAAGTGTAGTTTAAACGAAATCATTCTGAGATAAAGTAAAAATTAGTTAAATTAATAATTCAAGAAATTTTATGTTATTGATATAAAAATATTATTATCAAGATGAATACAAGTTACATCATCATCGGTTTAACCATCATTTGCTTAGCTGTAAGTAGAACTTTTTGTAACAATCATAATTAAAAAATCTTTATATTTATTTAATAATAATTTTTTATAGTTCAAATCGATTGAATGTAAATACACAGACTTACAAGTGTCTAGAACTCTAGAATATCCAGTGGACATTTTTGGTTTAATGTACCTATATGATTCTATTCTAAATATTTTTTACAATGATATTGTTCCTTTCTTGGAGTGGCTTTTTGATTTTCCATGTCGGATCAGAATATAATAATTCCTAAATCCATAAGATCCTTGCCAAAGTAACGGAAGCTATGTGTATACATGTTGAATTTGACTCCTCCAAGTTTTACTGGACAAATGTCATTTGGTCTAGCATAATAACAGACAGTGTACAAAGCCATTTCTAATTCTGGAGGGGTACCAATTAGCATTGTTACATTCGGTTTAACTACTCCAGCCATCTCAATGTTCACTTTTACCAAGGAAACATCCTAAAAAAATATTTTTATTAATTTATTTATTTATTTATTGAAAATTGTATGTCATAGAATTTAATATTTATGTGTAAAAGAAATAATAAAATGTTTGCCTTAGTATAAAAATTATGTGAACTATTTTTATGTTAACTTACATTATTAATGTTTACTTTATCAACATATGAAAGATAATTGAGTTTTTTCTGATACTCTTCGTGATCAAAATAAATCCAATTTTGTCCACCTAACAGACTGGGACCTGGATACCATTCAGCCATGAAAATTCGTTCAAATCCTGATGTATAGCCATCCATTTTAGTAAACCATGTGTGTCTCAATGAATCTTTGACTTCAAAGTCATCGGGTTCAATGTAGTATTTTTCTTGTAGCCACTTTATCGCTGAAGTCATTACATCAGTAGTTAAAAATGTATCAATAAGTAAACTTTCCTTCATTCTAGAACTTTTGGTCGTATTCTCTTTTTTTGTTGAATTAAATTCATAATTTTCATACATTTCACGTAATACAGAAATTGTAGGATGGGAATATGCTGCAGTATCCAAGTAAAATAATCTAAAAAAAGTTATATCAATAATATTTTATTTTTTAAATTTTTATTATGATTATTAAAATGTTTATTTAATGAATCTAATACTCACGGATTTGGTGACTCATCCTTGACATTCGAAACATTCGAGACTTTTTGTTGTAAATTCAAAACATATAGTCGTTGATTTGTTTTTAATTCATTTTGAGCAAATAATTTTTCAGTTAAATTATATAATTCATCTTCAGAAATATAATAAGTTACTGGTATGACTTCTTCGGGTGGAGAAGTAGTAGTTCCATTATTTAAGTTTCCATTGAATTGATTAGTATTGTTATAATTGGTACCAACATTGCCAGATATTCGATTTGGAAAATTGTTTCCATTATTAATATTATTATTTCCAACAGGAGCATTACCAGGATTAAGAGTAGGAAAGCTGTTAGGAGTATTAGCACTATTAGGATTATTATTATTATTATTGTTATTATATCCACCAGGATAATAATTTGGATTACTAGATGGATAATTATTTGAAGAACTCGGGAACTGATTAGGATAAGGACCACTTGACGTTCCGATTTGTTGACCATCAGGTACTCCGTAATTATTATTAATAATTGTGGTATTATTCGTGACTGTTGATGTTGAACCAGTAGGATTGCTGGGATGATAAGAACTATCATGCCAGTGATGATGAGGAGCACCATTTATTAGTCTATTAACACCAGCATTAATTGTTGAAAATACCAGAGCTTGTTTCACCATGGATCCTAGTCCTGGTTCTTTAGGTGCATTAGGAAGAACAATAACACTTTGACCTGGTACAAAAGGTTGAGATCCTCCTCCACCATATGCTGGAGGATGCATATAAGTAGGCTGACCAGCTCCAATAGATTGATGATAACTTGGAGGTTGTCCATAAGCTGGTGGATGATAATTCATTCCTGGATTATTATAATAACCACCAGAATAAGGTGGTGGAGGTGCATAACCACCGTGGGTTCCTGAAGGTGCTCCATAAACAGGTGGTGGTCCATAATTAGTTGGTGCATGTCCTGGAGAATGGGGAACGCCGCTGCCAAGTGTTGGAGCTTGGTGTGGTTGACCTATCGAGTTTGTTGAGTGTCCAGGAGGATGAAAACCTATGGGAGTATTTGGGTTGGAAGGTTTTGGCATTCCAACTGGATGAGAATTTGGATATGGTGCAGAAGATATTCCAGTAGATGGGTTTGATGGATGTGGCATTCCTACTGGATGGTTAGCTGGATATGGTGCTGAAGCTGACGGTGTCCCAATAGGGCGAGTATTTGGATAAGGTGCAGATGGAGATCCAATTGGAGGAACAGATCCAGGTTTTGCAGATGGATTTGCCCAGGGTGGATAATTATTTGACGGTGATCCAATAGGTACATTTTGTGATGTTGGCATATTAACTTTATTAATTGATTCTCCTGGTTTTACAGGTGATGTTTGATGAACATCATGATTAAGAGCTAAACAAATTGATTTAAATTTTATCACTGAATATATTATAAAAAAAATTTATCTACTTACGAGGTTTGGGACGACCTCCTCCTTCTTGATGTATAAAAATGTTACTGCTATCTTTAGAATTTAATGGCGGCGAATTAGGAGCTGAAGGCTTCGGATGTGGAGGAGATGATATAGGAGGATGAGAAATTGGATGATTTATGGGTGGTGCACTTGGATAAGATGGTCGAGAAGGAGGACGAGGTGGAGGTGGATGATAAACGGGTGGACGAGAAACTGGAGTTCTCGATCTACCTGATGATCTACTTCCTCCAAAACTTCCTCGAGAACTGCTTATACGCCCCCCGCCAGATCTTCCCCATTTTGCTTCACTTACATCTTTAAACAATAATGAAATAATAAATAATTTCTCAGCAACGAATATTAAACGTAACAATAGATGTAATCGAATACTAACCGATATCACTAACAATTAAAATTATAGCAGCATACACAATAATAGAAATAATTTTTCGATCACTAATTGATGCAAACATGTTGTGACCTCAGTTAATGAACGATAAATAGAAACTGAACATATTCTGACGTTTGAAAATTATATATAGATGATGCTTTATTACTTCACTTTGAGATATTCTAATGTATTTGGATATGATCAAACACTTCTAGGGATTCTCCCACTATAAATTTTTCATTAAATTTTCTGACCTAATTGACCTTTTATCAGCTATATGTTTACTTTCCGCAATATCAGTGGAACGTAATACGACGATTGCTACAACAAATCAATATCAAAATCAACAGCTTCTTGATTTATTGAATTTTTTTTATTTACGTTGTAATCATTTAAATCCTGGAGACAAAATATTATATAACTTTATAATATTTTATTTATCCTTATAAATATCAATTAATATTGGCAAAAACGGGAATTATTAAAATAAGACCAATAGAAAAAAATTAATTCTGTTGAAAACACAAAAATATCACTGGAGACACAATCTCAACCAATTGACACAATAGACTGGTATTTTTTTTATTACATCAATTCATATATATGTACATATATGTGTATGAGTGAACAATTTACCAATTTTATGGTGACAGATGTGTGTTATCTGAAGCGTTTAATAATTTCTCACACAATTATTACTGCTGAATTCCGTTGCTCAATTATTTTTATGGTAACTGAATCGTGTTATCTTTACAAATATTAAGAACTGACAATAGAAAACTTTTTATGAGTCAACTACTAAAAATTAATCATATTTGGATTTTTTCTAATGCGTTCTGAATAAAAGTATGTGATTGTCTTAATCTTGATTTTTAGGAAAATATGATGACGTGTTCATGTGTACTGAAATATATTTTATTTTTATTAGCAGATTCGAGAAATTAGTGCTTTCCAAGAAAATATATCTGAATGACATCATAGAGGATAAATAATACGTAATTCTATATTAACTTCTGATTAAAATTAGTCTATTATCATAGAAAAACTATTTCCTGCTTATTATTTATTTAATTTTTTACATAAAAGTTTTATTGTGAATCATCTGGATGAAAATTCATAAAATAAATTACTATTTGATCTGTCATTTCAATTACTCAACAAATAATCCATTAAGATAACGAAAACATGTTAATGAAATTACTATGCCCTGAACTACAAATAATACTCCATAATGGGATTTAATGACAATGAATGATAATGATAATAATACCTTTACAGCTGAAATAGTCAAAACATGAAAATTAATTGAAAAAATTATAATCATAAAATTGTATTTATTTAATACTGACAGAATTCAATTCACTTTTATTCAATCTTTTTCATATTTTATTTTTAGATCAATATATTATGCATCAAGTATTAAAAACGTTGTTCAATAAAAAGATGAAAACTTTTATAAAATTCTTTAACAAATTATGACAAAATATATGATATATTTAACTATTTAAATTTTAAGACATATGTATTTATAGTTTCGATCAATTACTCAGAAAATAACGTTTTAAATATTTTTTCAAAAAAATTATTCAATCATTTTACCTGAATTTATTAATTTTTAATATAATTTATAATTCTTAGCAGTTATTATCCAATTAAAGCTCCAATAATTCTGATCTTGTCTACCATAGGTAAAGAAAGTTAAACATTTGTGGTATTCATATTGGCTTCTTTAGCAATGTATCTGTCTAAAATAGCTTCACTTGGATAATCAGGAACAGAAAGTTGACGAAAACCTTCGTCATCCACAAAACAAATTTCATGACCATCCTAAAAAAATTATTTATTATAATTTACTATTATTTAACATCACATTATGTTCAAAACTTACAGGATCAGCCAAAATTATGACACGAACAGATGCTTTTCCAGGTGTATCTAATGTAATCAAATCTGTAAGTATTTTATTGCCACTTTCTTTGATTTTTTGTTGAATTGACGGTTGTTCTGCGTGTGGAATTGAAAATGCTATTCTGCCATAAGCTTTTCCATGATCCACTTCAGTTCCTGTTGTAAAACAATTTCATATCAATCGAATATCAATTATTCATTCTAATATAATTACTCTAATAAAACTTCCATCAGTTTTATTTTTAATTCGACAATATAACATAGCTTAAAATTACCAATATCATAAAATTCCAATTTTGCTTGATTATCTCCATATCCTAAAAGGATACTCTTTTCGCTTTTGCCATACATTTTCATGCTCAAAATATCTTTCCAATAAGCGAGAGATCGTTGAAGATTAGAGCTTGATAAAGTAACTTTTTCAACAGGATCTGATTCCAAAAAATGATGCATAATAAGAATTTAGAAGAATAATAGATGTCACAAATATATGAAATATTCTATTCCCACCTTTATCATCACTTTGGGGCTCATCAATAATATAATACTTATATCCACCAGGTGCTTTAAGTACTGAAAGCTCATTTTCTTTCTCAATTGGCCAATTATTCTTTTTAGCTCGTTCAATTACTTCACTTGATCGAATAGTAATTCCTCTAAAATCATTTCCGAATTCATAATGGTTAATTCCATAATTGTAGGTCAATTCAATAACAAAATGCGTATCTTCGGGACCATATCCAATCATTGTCTTGCTCCAGCGATTATTATATGGCCTTGAAAGATTAAACATAAAACTCATTAGGATAGATGAATAGTATGAATGCATCTATCAAAGCATCTATCAGAAAAAATTAATGATAAAAAAGTAATTTCTATGATCATTCAAAAGTAGTTCAACATCTCTAATTTCAATGAAAAATAACAAATCTTTCGAATAAATCTTAACATTGATATCTATAGTAAATACAAAGATAACTTGTAGCTTATTAGATGACTAATATTTACCCATTACAAGCTGCGTCACAACCTTCAGAAAATTCTTCATGTCTCAGCACCTTGTGATGCAATAAAATAATAATTAACAACTGAGATTTACTGGATTTTAATAAATTTCTAAAGAAAGTAAATGTACTTACTTTCATGCCTAATATTTCTCGATAAAACTTGGCTGTTAATTGACGATCTGGTATTTTAAATACATAATGTAAAGCACGAGCTGTCACCATTTTGACAAGATTTTTATTATCGTTAGGTAATTACTTCCAGAGCAAAACGTCTAAGGAATAAATGTAGAAAGGTGCTGTCGGCATAAAATTACATACTTTGACAATCACGTGAATAGTAAGTATTATTATGATTATAACAACCTGGTAGTAAAAAAAACTACTCCAATGGGTTTATCAATTTCAAACATACAGTCTACCAACTACCTAACCAAAAGTTCCTATAAGTCACCAATCTAATTTTATGAAGCTACAGAAGAAAAAAATGACTTTTCCCTGCCGTATGTACGGTGTACATATGTACATACATGTACATCGTCGATGAATGTGTGTCAAAGTATTTGTGTGCATTTCTCGTATGCCGGTGGACACGTTCTAACCTAACATTCTGGAAAAATTTCATCACTTTAAATCTAGTTATTATAACTGTAACAGTATACTGTTCAATAAAGAATTGTTTAACAGAAAATCACTGATTAACGATTTCAACAATGAGTCTTAAGCTTACTGCTAATACTCAGGATCCCCCAATTGGTATGAGTATTTCTTTATCAATCATATTTCATATTGTTTTTAATAATTCATTGAAAACATTTTGGAGTTAATATATAACAATATTTAATTAAATCTTATATTTCAAGGATCTTTGATCGTGACTGAATTATTATCAGAACATAAGAAGATAAATATAAATATAGAATACCCCAAACCATGGAAGTTAGCTTGTAATGTGCAGCTGTTAATGAATGATCAAGTTATTTGTGATGATGATTGCAACGTTGGACGTTATTTAGCCAGAACTAGTGACAACAATTTATATGGTAAAATAAAACATTCTTTAATTAATTGAAATCGATTAATGAGAATTCTTTTGTTTAATAATAACAGTTTGTTCTATTATTGCATATGTTTTTTCTAGGTGGAAATGAAATTACAGATAGAACTCAAGTGGATAGTTGGTTATCTTTAAGTAATGAATCTCTGAGAAATTTTGAGTTTAATGCTAACTCTTTAAAATATTTAAATGATGCATTAACAACGAAAACATGGCTGGTAGCTAAAAAATTAACTTTAGCTGATATTTATACATTTTCAGCACTGTTCAAAATGAATTATGCCAATGATACTGAATATATTCATTTGAATCGTTGGTATAAACAAATGAAATCCCATCCTATCGTGGAAAAAGTAATTAATATTGTGAATATATTTTCAACAAGTAAAAAAACTGAGAAGAAAAATAATCAAACACAAAAGCCAAAAGAAAAATCAAATGCATCTACCGGTAGAAAACAAGAAGGAAAGTTTGAAGAACTAGAGGGAGCAGAAATGGGAAAAGTTGTTGTACGTTTTCCACCGGAAGCTTCTGGATATTTACATATTGGACATGCTAAAGCGGCTTTATTAAATCAGTACTATGCTGATAAATTTAAAGGACAATTAATTATGAGGTTTGATGATACAAATCCCGCCAAAGAGTCTGTAGAATTTGAACAAGAGATCCTAGAGGACTTAAAGCTGTTAGAAATTAAACCAGATCGCTTTACCCATACTTCGGATTATTTTGATCTAATGTTAGACTACTGTGAAAAATTAATTAAAGAAGGAAAAGCATTTGTCGATGATACTCCGGCACTGACGATGAAAGAACAACGTGAGCAAAAACTTCCAAGTACCAATCGTGACAATTCGGTGGAAAAAAATTTAGAATTGTGGGAAGAAATGAAGAAAGGCAGTGCAAAGGGTCAAGAATGCTGTGTACGAGCTAAAATTGACTATCAATCTGTCAATGGGTGCATGCGAGATCCAACAATCTATCGTTGTAAACCCGAACCGCATCCTAAAACAGATAGAAAATATAATGTATATCCTACTTACGATTTCGCTTGTCCAATAGTTGATGCAATTGAAAACGTAACACATACTTTACGTACAACTGAATATCATGATCGTGATCCTCAATTTTATTGGTTTATAGAAGCTCTAGGATTACGCCGTCCTTATATTTGGGAATACTCGCGCTTAAATATGACCCATACAGTCTTATCAAAGCGGAAATTAACATGGTTTGTGGAAAATGGATTAGTTTCTGGTTGGGATGATCCTCGATTACCTACTGTAAGAGGAATTTTACGACATGGGTTAACTGTAGAAGGATTAAAACAATTTATCATTTCTCAAGGAAGTTCCAAAGCTGTTGTCTTTATGGAATGGGATAAAATATGGGCTTTTAACAAAAAAATTATTGATCCAATTGCTATTCGTTACACTGCATTAAATGAAGATGATTTAGTTGTAGTAAATGTTAAAGGAGCAAAAAGAGATTTCATAGATGCACAAAATCATCCAAAAGATCCTACAAAAGGAACTAAAAAAGTATTAATAAACAAAAAAATTTTTATTGAAAGAGTTGATGCTGAAACTCTTAAAGTTAAAGAAAATGCTACTTTCATCAATTGGGGAAATTTGATGATTACCAATATTAAAAGAGACAATGGAAAAATTGTTGACATTGACGCTGATTTGAATCTCGACAATAAAGATTTTAAAAATACAGTGAAATTAACATGGTTAGCAGTTGATGATGAAGATAAAGAAAATGAAGATTCCAGTTTTATTCCCTGTGTTGCAGTTTATTTTGATCATATCATCACCAAACCATTGTTAGCGAAAGACGATGATTTCAAAGACTTCGTAGCTAAAGATACTAGGGTAATTCATTGGATTATCAATTACTATCATTTTAAAAATAAAATCTTTTTCTTATGTAAAAAACTTGATATTCATTTTATAATTAATTCATGTTTTTAGAAAGAGGTCAAATTGTTAGGAGAAGCAGAATTAAAAAGGGTGAAGAAAGGAGAAATTATTCAACTCCAAAGAAAAGGATTTTTCCGATGTGACGTTCCCTATGCTCCAATGAGCGACTTGACGTCTCGAGTGCGTCCATTAATACTTTTCTTTGTACCAGATGGTCACGTTACAACTTCTACATCATCAACAACGGCTACAACCAAAGAAGTTGATAATAAATCACAGAAAGTGGTAAGTAACTTACATATATTTTCTAATCTTCAAATAAATCATTTTAGATTCTCTTTCTATCAAGAGAATAGATGTAATAAATTTATTTCATATTTTTAATCGATGTCAATGAACAAATTGCATTGATCGATAATCAATCAAAAAATAAATTGATTTATCTTTTTTCAAACCACACAGTAACGTTCTTTCTTCTGAATAATAAGAAATATTATGAATCACATGATTTGTCACGTGGATATCCTTCTCTGAAAGGATTAAAATTATAGCTGATAGTTATGGTAGCAACGTTATCGGTTGATAAACAATGCGGAAAAAATGGCCTTTACAAATGGAGTCATTGTTCAACACGTGATCATTTTTCTTATTAATCTTTTTCTCTCCCATATGGCAGTAGAATAAAAAAGAAAGTATACAAATTCTTGAATTAGAAGAAAGTAAGTGGGAGGGGTTTTTCAATGTCATGTTAATCGGCGTTGAGTAGGCGATCAGGCAATACAGTTAACTTTAATAGAGCGATCTAACGTTCATTCATTCTGTTACAGACTACTTCTAAAGAAAATTCGGAGAAAGTTGCATCATTGACAGATTCTAATTTACTATCTGAAAAAATAAAAGATCAAGGAAATAAAGTAAGACAATTGAAAAGTGATAAAGCGGACAAAAAATTAATTGACGCTGAGGTAAAAACATTGTTATCACTTAAGAGTGAGTTCAAAAGTTTAACTGGTGTTGATTGGAAGCCGGATATTGAAATAAAACCAACAGCAATGACGAACGAGACCGCAGAAATATTAAATCAAAAGATTACAGATCAAGGTAATAAGGTACGTCAATTAAAATCTGAGAAAGCTGATAAAGCTAAAATTGATACTGAAGTAAAGGTTTTATTATCACTGAAAAATGATTATAAAACATTAACGGGTCAAGAATGGAAACCAGCAGCAGCAGAAGCAGATAAAGGGAAAAAATCTAAAGCAGCGGAACCAGCGAAGAAACAAAAAGTAAAAGAAGAAAAGAAAGAAAAACCTAAAGAAACAGCCGACAATTTAAAAACAGGTACAAGACTAGGTTTAGAAGCTAAGAAAAGTGAGAATTTATCAGATTGGTATTCTCAGGTGATAACTAAAGGTGAAATGATTGAGTACTATGATGTTTCCGGCTGCTATATACTACGTCCTTGGAGTTATTCCATATGGGACGTTATTAAAGACTTTTTCGATTCTGAAATAAAAAAGTTAGGTGTTCAAAATTGCTATTTTCCTATTTTTGTGAGTAAATCTGCTCTAGAACGTGAAAAAACACATATTGCTGATTTCGCTCCAGAAGTTGCATGGGTAACAAAATCCGGAGAATCAGATTTAGCTGAACCAATTGCAATCCGACCTACTTCTGAAACTGTTATGTATCCTGCATATGCAAAATGGCTTAAATCGCATCGAGATTTACCTCTAAAATTGAACCAATGGAACAACGTTGTCCGCTGGGAGTTCAAACATCCTCAACCATTTTTAAGAACAAGAGAATTTTTATGGCAAGAAGGGCATTCAGCATTTTTAAATAAAGCCGAAGCTGATGAGGAAGTTCTCACAATTTTAGAGCTTTATGCAAGGATTTATGAAGAGTTACTAGCCATCCCAGTAGTTAGAGGTCGAAAAACTGAAAAAGAAAAATTTGCTGGTGGTGATTACACTACAACTGTTGAAGCCTTTATTTCAGCAAGTGGAAGAGGAATTCAAGGTGCTACAAGTCATCATTTGGGCCAAAATTTCTCAAAAATGTTTGATATAAAAGTAGAAGGTGTTGTAGAAGGTAGTGAGAAAACTTTTGTTTATCAAAACTCATGGGGAATTACCACAAGAACTATTGGAGTGATGGTAATGGTTCATGGAGATGATAAAGGATTAGTTATACCACCAAAAGTAGCTTCAGTTCAAGCAATTATTATTCCATGTGGAATAACAGCATCAACAACTACTGAAGAAAGAGACAAATTAATGTCTGAATGTCTTAAACTTGAAAACGAACTGAAAAAAGATGGAATTATTCGAGTTAAAGGAGATTATCGTGATAACTATAGTCCAGGATGGAAATTCAATCATTGGGAACTCAAAGGTGTTCCCTTGAGAATCGAGTTAGGATTCAAAGATTTAGAAAAATCACAAATAACATTAGTGAGAAGAGATAACGGTCAACGATTAACAGCTAATCGTAATCATGCTCATAACTTTATTATTGATCTATTGGACAAGGTACAGAAAAACATGTTTGATAATGCGAAATTAGATTTAGACTCGCATACCAAGATCTGTAAAAACTGGAGTAATTTCTGTGGAACATTAGATGACAAAAATTTAATATTGGCTCCATTCTGCGGGGATATGGAATGTGAGGATATTATTAAGAAAGATAGTGCTAAGGAAGATCCTGGTGAAGAGCCTGGTGCTGCTGCCATGGGAGCTAAAAGCCTTTGTGTTCCATTTAGTCAACCCAAAGATGAAAAATTGGATAATTTGAAATGTATACGTCCTGCTTGTGGTAAAAAGGTTCAATTTTGGACTCTATTTGGACGTAGCTATTAAAACTCCATTGAAATAGTTGAAGGCTTATATTGTTAAAATTTGCTAAGAACTTCTTCCAACTTCAAACTCTTTGTATGTGAATTAAAAGTTAATTGACATTTTTTTTGGAAGACTCGGATTTTTGTTTGTAATGATAATATTCATATTTTTGGTATGTAAACAAATAACTTTGAATAAAAAATAAATAACTTATAATTAAAAATTCATGATTATATTTTATACTTGAATCTGTACATTTATTTAAATTTACGTTTATAGTTAAATTAATCAAAACTACATATGTACAACGACCATGTCTTTATTTTCGCGGGTTTATTGATGTTAGTTCTGCAAAATTTGAGTTAGGACTAGATGGCGACACTTTAGTGTTTCGGTTGTTGACAAGCTCATGAGGTTATCTGACACATGTTGAATAGTTGACGGATTGAATTAAATACACAATTATCCACTAATAAATAATCTAATTTAATTACTTTAGAATACATACACTAAATAAAACTCAAAATGGGACGTCTTGCTGTGGTAAATAATTTTATATTCAAATATTTTCTCATAAATTACTCTAAAACTAATGTTTTTTAATTAGCTTGCAGGTGATGATACAACTAATGAAAAATCTCGAACATTTGTTTTCCAAGATGAGGGTCATACATTTGGAAACGTTCTTCGAAGCATAATTTCACAATAGTAAGTATTATTGTAAGAAATAAAGGGTTTTTTTTTCTTAATAATCTTAATACCGATATTTTTTATCACAGTCCAGATGTTCAATTTTGTGGTTATACCGTTCCTCATCCTGCAGAAACAAAGATGCATTTCAGGATTCAAATGCACCGAGGAAAAGCAGTAAATGCTCTCAAACGAGGGTTAGAAGATTTAGAGAAAGTCAGTGATCATGTTATAGAAGTTTTTACGAAAGAATGTGAAGGTGAAACGCCTTTAAGTTGAATCGTATTGCATTATAATATATTGTATGTTATATATATGTATATTTAAGAGTAAAATTTTGTAAATTTGTAAGAAATGGTTAACCGTATTGTTTCCTAAGGGCATGATATTGGGAATGGTAAAAGTATGGTCAACCATAACAGAATATTTATACGCTAATTTATAAAGTTGAATAAATAATTTTAAAAAACAACATATATTTTGTATCAACTTTATTGACTCTTTTGATGACAATCCATTGCTGAGTTAAGATTACATATCAGCACTTCTTTGGCCGGTGACAGCACGATGATTCTTTGATAACCAATCAGCGTGCTCTTGATATGGAGTTTCAATAAGAGGCATATCCTTCCATAAATCAGGTGTAAGGTATGCATAAGTCTTAGCAATGGCAGCATAAGTTGCTTTTGCGAAATTTCCCAAAGTACAGGTAGATCCACGAGCTGATGTATAACAATCTTCAATTCCAGCCATCTGAAGAAGTTTCTTTGGAACTGGGGCTGATACAATTCCTGTTCCTCTTGGTGCTGGAATCAAACGTACTTGAACAGATCCACATTTTCCTGTAACTTTGCAGGGTACAGTGTGGGGTTTTCCAATCTTATTTCCCCAATATCCACGACGAACTGGAACAACGGAGAGTTTGGCTAAAATAATAGCTCCACGAATAGCTGTTGCTACTTCTTTAGAGCATTTTACTCCCAGTCCGATATGTCCATTGCTATCTCCAATAGCGACGAAGGCCTATTGGGAATTAAAAATAATTATTAATAAAATTTATCAATTAAAATCTTTATTTTAATGAAAGAGTGGAAGCTACCTTAAAACGTGTACGCTGACCAGCACGGGTTTGTTTCTGGACAGGCATGATTTTAAGTACTTCATCTTTTAGAGATGGTCCGATAAATTGATCGATAATATCATACTCTTTGATGGGCAAGGAGAAGAGATAGATGTCCTCCAAAGAACGAATTTTTCCGTCTTTTACAAGCCGTCCAAGTTTAGTCACTGGTATCCATTCTTTTTGGTCTTCTTTACCTCCACGACCACGTCCACGTCCTCTTCCTCGTCCACCACGAGCACGACCTCGACCACCTCCACGATCACCGGCTCCTCCACGAGCACCAAATCCACCACGGAATCCTCCACGAGCGGCTGGAGCAGCGTCCGCCATTCTTTAAATTAAATTTTTTAATAATATTAATGAAAAAATTAATAAATTATTAACAGAATTAATTTTAAAAAAACAATGCTTGCTACATGCACGTGGCTATAAATTGTACTCATCTAACGAATCGAATTATTTAAGATTATACTGCATTTTTTGATAATTATGATTGATTTTCATATATAATCTGACTTTAGAAAGCTAGTTTTATTAATATCATTAATTTTAGAACTACATAAAATCACATAAATGTGTTAAAAAAACCATAATGAACTTACTTATCTCGTTATGTGAATAGAAAGATCACAAAGAAGGAAGATGGCGATGAGAATTAATCAAGCGTGGATTAAAATTCATGAGAGAGGAAGTATCAGTAGCATCAGCGCCACAGTGAAAAAAATTAAAAATATTAAATTGCTCTTATGGTATTGTTTTTTAAATCATTTGTCGGTAATAATGCAATCTTCAAAAATTTCAAATTTATTCCGCGAATTTTTAAGAAACACTCACTAAGTTTGTTTTATTTAAAATGAATAAACTAAAATTGAAAAAAAAAATTCTTTGTCTTTGAATATACTTCGAAATATAAAACAAAAATATGCAGAATATAACTTTCCCAGATAAAATTAAATTTTAAATTATTGGAGTAAAACAAAAAATTTGTTTACTCATAAATTCACAAGAAAGTTATAAAGTTCCATTTGTTGCTTAAACAATTGTTCTCAATAGCAATAAATTTAAATTAAATAAAAACTATGATATCATTATGTCATAAATTTCCACAAAATTCTTGAATAATTTCTCCAAGTGTAAAGATAATCAATAAAAAAATAATTATCTTGTTTTTATTGGAGTGCTTCTAGATATGTAAATAGTCGTAATATACGGTAGTAGATGAGCTAAAAAACACATATATTGAACATAGAAAAAAAATAGTTCTTCTCATTATCATATAGATATACATATACATTTCAGTTGATGTCAAGCAGAAATAAAATAAAATTGCTCAAATCCAAGTAAAGACGTGACG
Source organism: Chelonus insularis (assembly GCF_013357705.1). Lineage (NCBI taxonomy): Eukaryota > Metazoa > Arthropoda > Insecta > Hymenoptera > Braconidae > Chelonus > Chelonus insularis. Next base: position 100,749 of record NW_023276489.1, on the reverse strand, counting down.
TCAAGTTGTTTCCAATCGACAATTATTTACACAATTTTAATATTCATGAATACATTAATATCTATTTTGGTAACGATTTAAATTTCATTTTTAACATAAAGACAAAAATTTTGCTAAATCTTTTTATTTACTTCAACCTGTAATCAACCACAAAATATCTGTTGTTAAATGAAATAAACATTAAATATCACGATAAATGAATAATTAAATTAATATTTAATAAATTGATTAACCGTATAAAAAGCCGTGTAGATGATTTAATAACTATTTTATTAACTTCAGCAGATGTTATCAAATATTATGTGAGAATATAAAGTGTAACAAAAAGAGTAAAAAAATAATGAGTTTAATTGTCTTAAAGCAAATACTGGTTTTGTCTAACATCATACGAATTTCCAACCCCTTGAACTAGTGCCTTTCTTTTTTTCCCCCTTTCTAAACTCCCCTCTTTGCCACCCTTCTCTCTCTTTTCTCCTGTGATGTATTGAACGCTCAGCGTACATGGAGTGGTCGCACTGGGTTGATCATAGCTTTACGTACGTTGAATTGAGTCTTACGCGAGTAGAGATACGTTAAGTGACAAGACCGTTTTAAACGGTTGCTCCTATATAATTTGCCAAAATTTTTCTTTTAATTATCTTTTAATTCAGTAAATTTTCATTTTCCATTCATTCAACTTCTTCTTTCAAATGCTTGGTATTTTCTGTAACAGAAATCAGTGAATTTGTTAGGGAAATATTGAACTAGTAAAATTAAACTAAAACTTGATTATTTAAAATAAGCTTAAACAGGTAAGTCAAGTTTTTTGTGAATGAAAAAATATTTTTGATATGTTTTTTTGATAAATAAATGAACTAGTATTGACTCATTATTTGTATAAAATTATATGAAATAGCCGTTGATCCACGTGGTGTATTGATTTTTATATATAATATATTTCTTACGTATGTTGCCAATGTAAAGTTATTATTTTTTAAATGAGTTAATATCAATGAAATTTTTGTGAATTTTGTGTAGAATAATACTCGATGTTGTGTAATAAATCTGATTTTTATTATCACGATTTCTAAATTCCATATTTCCTCTCACCGATTTCTACTTTTTTTCTTGATTCGCTTGAATAATTAGATAATTTGGAAGCTATACGGTCTTAATACTGTGTATTGTAATATTTTAAGTATATTCTGTGAAAAAAACTGTTTTTTAAAAATAAAAATATATATGTTTTATATTAAGAAACCTCTTTTTATCAATTTTGATCATTTTTACATTTTTTTTCCTTACATTAATCATTGAAATTTAATATAACTGCTTAAAAATATATGCACGTAATTAAATATTTATTCACAACTTCAGAAAATTTCATACCGTTCTCTCTTTTTAATAAACAATTATATTGTTGAGTATGATTAATCTTTGATAAAATAAAGCTAGTAATTATTTTAATTCAAGGATCTGCATCGATATTGATATATTAATAAAATGAAATGATATTTTCAGGATAAAAAATGTCACGAAAAGGGAGCATTAAAAATGGAGATAACAACTGTTTCGACACTGTGGAAAATAATGAGGAGAAAGAACTGGAAGCAATGTCTGCGACTGCAGATGCTCCTGGAGAAATAAAATTGGAAGCTAAAATGGGACTTATCAATGGTATTACTGTAATTGTGGGATCAATTATTGGATCAGGAATTTTTGTAAGCCCTACTGGAGTAATTATGCACACTGGAAGTACCAATGTAGCTCTTTTAGTTTGGACTTTATCAGGAATATTTTCTATGGTAATATTAAATAAGTTATTCCTTCAAAAAATGCTATTAAAAATAAATAAAACTCAAATACCTGATGGTGTTCCAGGTGGGTGCTTATTGTTATGCCGAATTAGGATGTATGATAAAGAGATCAGGTGCAGATTATGCCTATATTATGGAGACGTTTGGACCATTCGCAGCATTTATTAGACTTTGGATTGAGTGTATGATAGTTCGGCCATGTAGCCAAGCTATTGTTGCTCTCACGTTTAGTATTTATGTTCTTAAGCCCATATTTCCGGATTGTGATCCTCCGGGAGATGCTGCTCGGTTGCTTGCGGCAGTTTGCATATGTAAGCTTTCTCCATTGTGTGCCTTCTTTTGTAGTCAAAAACTCTCCACCAACCTATCGAAAATCAATTTATCAATTTACACCACACCATCATTCAATTACTGCAATAATCTTTTATGTAATTACCTTTACTCGATGTTCCTTTTTTGTTATAACGAACTTTCTTTTTTTTTCATGTTGTCCAAAATTCCATTAATACTTAAATTGACAAAATTAAAAAACTTAATTACATCATTTTTAGCCTTATTCAACAATACTGTGAATGAATAAAAGGTTTTTAATTTACAGGTACTTTAGCATTTGTTAATTGTTGGGACGTCAAATGGGCAACAAGAGTCCAAGATGTTTTTACTTATGCCAAACTAGTGGCTTTACTTGTTATTATTACTGCTGGAGCTTACCAATTAGCAAAGGGTGAGTTTGATTTTAAATAAAATGCTGAATTAATAAATGAAAGAATTGTGTAATTTAATTCAAGAGCTCAAGAGCTTATGTGTCAAACAACAAGTAGGAAGGTCGCATTTAGTAGCAGAAATTATTTTTAACAAGGTATTAGAAGAATAAGCTGGATAATAGTTACATTAAAGTAACAGCAGCATTAAAACTAGTCGTAGTTTTATTTTGATATTTCTTTTAACATTAGAAGGATAGAGTCTTATGTCTGGTACCGGACGCGACAATTTGTCCAATCAAAAAGCCGAATTAAATACGTCCGCGCACGTATGGACAACTCGATCTCTACTGTTCGATCACACGTGAAAAAATGATTTAATTGAATCCATTAAGATATTTAGAGTACAAAGATTTACCTATTAATAATCCTGTGAAAGCTCTATGATAACGAAGCCATTAATATCATGTACATTCTCTTACTACCAATTCAAGCATAACAAAATTTAAATAATGCCTCTACTAATGGTACATGTATCTCTTCATCAAAAAAAAAACATATTTATTTTTACATTTCAGGACATACTGAACATTTCAACTTCGATAATACAAAAACTGAAGTAACTTCAATAGCTCTAAGTTTTTATTCTGGGCTATTCGCCTACAATGGTTGGAATTATCTGAATTTTATAATTGAAGAGCTCAAGGATCCTATTAAAAATTTGCCTAGAGCTATTGCTATATCCTGCACTCTTGTAACCGTTGTTTATGTATGTACCAATGCTGCTTTTTATACGACATTGAGCCCCAAAGAAGTACTCGCTAGTGAAGCTGTTGCAGTTGTAAGTTAAAAAAATTTTCTTATTATCTTGCCTCTTATTTTACTTTTATTGTTCGTAATTTATTTTCTTTATAACCTTGGGGTTCTCACAATTTTATCTCTTTTTAATAAGACTAAGATACCAATACTTGACATCTGAAGTTGAATTGAATTTGCAGACCTTCGCCAATCGTCTTTTTGGAGTGATGGCATGGATAATACCAGTTTTCGTAGCACTTTCTACTTTTGGTGCAGTCAATGGAATATTATTAACATCTTCGCGATTATTTTATGCGGGCGCTTGTGAGGGTCAAATGCCAGAGATTCTTACTATGATTCAAGTATCAAGATTAACGCCAGCTCCAGCAGTCATTTGTATGGTAAGATATTTCATTAAAATAATTGTTGTCTTGTTAGATGAAGTCATATTTTTTTGACATTACTATCCATCATATCATGAAATTCCAACAATAAGAAAAAAACTTGAGAGATAAATGAGTAATAAATAAACAAATAAATCTTTTACTATTCTAGGCACTATTATCAATGTGTTATCTAGCTAGTTCCAATATTAATGCGCTCATAAATTACGTTGGCTTTGCTACCTGGGTAAGAATTTTTTTTAATCATTTCATTTATATATTTAGAATAAATAAGATACTTATGACTGTTATTTGATAATTAGTTGAGTATTGGAGTATCAGTTTTGTGCGTGCCATGGTTAAGATATACACAACCTAATCTTGCGCGGCCTATCAGAGTAAATCTAATATTTCCAATATTGTATATCCTGGCAACGCTATTTGTAACACTTGTTCCAATGTATGCTAGTCCTGTTGAAACAGGATACGGATGTCTTATGATTTTCTCAGCGGTACCTGTGTACTTTGCTTTTATTGCTTGGAAAACGAAGCCTAAATTCTTCGTAAGCGGAGTTGGTATGTATTTACAAACAATTTATTTAGTATTATTTATTTTTAGTATCACTATCATTCAAATAAAAAACTTGAAAATGAGAGATGCAAAATATTTCGTTTGATGCAGCTCTAGTTCATCACAAGTTCAAGTTACTTCGGAGTAATCGTGACTAAGTAATTTCTGAGTCCATTTACAATCAGCATAAGAATATGTTTTTTTTTTATCTCTCATTAATCAAATTTTGTTTATTCTAATTAAATTCAATGACATTCTTAGATTTATATTTCAATTTTTTTTGAATAGTTAAAATTAAAAATTATTTTAAAAATGTTTCTTCATTAAAATTCATAGTTGTCGTAAACATCCTTATTTTTTAAATTATATTTTCACTATTGTATTTAAATAATTAAAAAACATTGCTGTCAGTTAGTTAACACAACTACAAATAATTACAGCACATTTGATTATAGTTAAGTTATAAACCTATTCTCCTAATAACAAAATTAATTCATAAAAAAATTTAATCGAAGAACTTGAGAAAGAAAAATCTAAGAAACTCACTGAATTTTTAAATTAATTCCAAATAGAAATAATTAGCTAATGTAATATACAATCTCAATGTCTGGATTTTTTTTAAAATAATAGCTGAATATTACTTAAATATAAACTTTAACAAATTTTAAGTAGAATATAATAGTAATTATTCACACTTAAGGCAATCTCAGTATAAAATATTTTTATTAATTATAAAGAATAAATTTATCACTGAGTATATTTCAATAAAATATTAGCTAGGTGTAGAATTTTTTCTTTTATTTAAATTTTTTTAATATTGATATAGGCGCAGTCACTCAATATTTCCAGAAGATGATGGTAGTCGTTGGACCAAAATCACAGGTTTCACTTATACAACACTTTACATTCTATTATTATTATTCTTAATCATCATTATTATAATTATTTGCTGAATTGACTATATTATTTATTCATCAATTTATCTATTAATTTAAATGCATCTATCACAGACTACACAGCACACAAAGCTTAATATTGCACTAAAAGTCTAATTAATGATGATTTTCTATCTCTTTTAAAAGAAATTAACTATTTTTTTCTCTATTACAATTGATATATCTGAATATTAATCGAGTTATTTTTGTTACAGTAGGGGTAACTAAATTTATGCAGAAGCTTATGGTGGTTGTTGGTAAAGCAAAACCTGCACAAGTGTAAAAAATTCAGCTTGCCATGATGAAAAGAGAAATATTGATAAATTACAGTTTCATGAAAATGTCCAATCGGCAATCACTAAGCAAATGATAATTACTGCCAAAAATAAAGAATATACAACTATCAACAAGAATTTCAACAACTTAAATTCAGGATAAATAATTATAAATAACGCATGAAAAAGGTGAATTACTGTATATATTTTTATTTGAATTTTTTTTAGATTACTACCGTTATTAATTGTCTCTGGAAAATTCACCACATCCAACATATCGTTATTGTTGTTACTCTTATTTTTTATGAAAATTTTTTGTCCAAATCATGATGATTGAATGATGTAGAGCGATAAAAACGAATGATATTAGAATATTTTACATAATATTAATACATACATATGCTTGTAATGATTTTTTAAATACAATGTGTGTATATTTTTCTAATTATCGTTTCTTTTTTAATTATTTGTTTGTCGTGATAGTAGGCATAATTAATTAATGATGATCACGACTGGTCTCATGTGACAATAATTAATGACTCAACATTCAATTAGGATATGTGGAAAATTTTTTATAATGCGATATTCTTTTCCATACATAAACTCATTAAATTATTTAGAATTATACTTATCGCTTTTTTATACTTTGAGGAAAAAATACTTAAGTTTTACATAGAAAATAATTTAGGATCTGACTACGCGATAAATTGATGTCTATTAAGATTTAACAAAAAGAAACTGTGTGAATACTTATAAATAAATTATGACAATATAAATATTTATGATACATATACTACCTCATTGTCTGGTATTAATGTTTATTTGGCAAAAAGCAACTATGTAAAAAAAAAAATAAAATAAAATATGAATTTAAAACATAATGCATAAATATACAAATCATTCATCCTGTTATTTTATTCTTAATTTTATTGGAACGAAATTCATATTTATTTGATTTGAGAAAAAAAATATTGCAAAAATTGATTCACATAATAAATTATTCATTAATTAAAATTAGAAGTTTTCAATATTTTTCATCAGAGTTGCCAGGTTGTGCTTTGATTAGATTGTTCCATTGACAGTATAATAGAATATCAAAGCAATATGATTGCAGAAAAATTGAATATAGATATATATACACAGAAAAATTGAGTATTAAGATGTATTGTTATTCTTATTTGTTTGTATTCATAAGAATATTTTTCACTTGATCGATTTATAAACAATTGAAATCATTTTTTTTTTATTGATGACAATAATTAATTTTTACTTATATGAAATGAATTACTTGATATAAGGCAAGCATCAAGGAATTGTGCATTTTTTATAAAAGAATGAATTCATCAGTCTTAATGAAGTATTTTTATTAAATTCACCACTCTTTCATTTGATAATAAACATTTTTCTTTTATGAATGGATTAACTAAGCTGTTGTTTTTACAAGTAAAATTTACCCTAAATTATTTATCAATAGTTCTGGCAACTCTCATTTTGTCACATTAATTTAAAAATAGTATATTAAATGCATCATAAAAAATGATTTTATTTCAATTATACTTTTTAATTATCGAATGGTTGGCGATTATTAACACTTCCCGAATAATATTAGGTCACATGTGCGCATGAGTTATTTTCAAAATATGAGTATGCACATACATACTGTGACTAGTCAAGTTGTCTAGTTGATTGCAAATTAAACTTTTAAGCTAAAAAATTACAGATAAAAAAATATTATACAAATAGGCCATTGATTATAACTTAAGAGTCTCACGGAGACTATATCTGTTGAAAAATAATATTTTTGAGCGGCGTCAGATATTGAATTTTTTTTTCAAGTTAATTTTTTATATAAATAACCGCAATATGCGCTACTTTTGAATGTTATTACTTGAAATAAGATTCGTGTACTTTTATATGATTATTTACCATATCTTATTTCATAGTAGTTTAATTATTTTATTTATTAGTTTCCTCTTATGTAATTATTAAACTTATTAAATGAAGGACGGTCGAAGAATTACACGGTTTGCCGTCATTATTTCTTTAATTTTTGTCTATTCTCTTGAATTTCAGCGTCACAATCTGTACCCTTTTTATATCATTCATTTCAATACCTATTTGTTACGTATAAATAATATTTGAATATTTATTATTAATTACTATTAAATAATCGACATATTATTGTACTTGAATATGTAAAAAATGAGAATATTTCTACAGAGCTTGTCAGTCATATACTGTCAGTTCATAAAAAAATGTATTGTTTTTTTACTAAATAATAATGATAATAATAGACGAAAAAATTAACTATCTCAACAAGTGGAATGATTATTAATTGCTAATAAAAATATCATTTATAAATTATTAATAATTGTAATAATACTAGAAATATAATACATCTATTATTAATAACATTATCTAAAAATATACATTAAACAATTATGTGTAATAATATTAACAAATTAAATGGCTAAAAATGGCAAAATATTCCTTTTATCTCAATGCCCTGTAAATTTGATGACTTACTGATGTTTTATAATTATAGGTACTTATATTCATCCTATTAATAAATATTATATTGAGCTTTTTGTTCGTATTTTCCGAAAGAAAAAATTATTTTCAATAAAGCAAAAGATGAAATATTTTACTTTTTTTAATTTTTGATATTAATTACGAATATCTATGTTAAAAAAAAAAAGAAAATAATTTTTTCTTCCATCGTCATTTATTAGTCTTATGAGAATATTCGTTTAAAAAATTTTCATTGTATACTTAGACTTAATGAATTAATTTTCTAAAAAAAATGTCTATTATTATCGTTATTATTAACAACATTCACGATTGAATAATTAATATACGTGAAAGAAAAAAAAGTTATACAAAATTCTGCAAGTCTTTCAACAGCCAAATAAAGATAGATTTAGAAAAGTTTGTGCACCCTTTATCTGTGCGTTTTTGTTCTTTCCAAAAGTGTTGTTACACAATAAAGCTCGCGCAATTTAACTGTTTTCACAGCCTTGTATTTCACGCAATTGAAAATGTGAATGGTGATAGAAGTGAGTTTACGTGATTCACATGGTAGTTCTTTAGTTAAAATTTTAATATTAGAGGCAACATCGTAAAGAGTGCTCTAATTCTTTAGCCGATATATTTAAAGTTATTTTGCTCACCGTAGATCAGCTATCAGGAGGTGTCACGGTAGGTGGAATTAGGAACGAAAATTCACGAAGATTAGCCTCAGTAATGGATACTTGTCGTGCCCGGGCGTTTGGTTTCTTCTTTCTTCTGAATGGAAAACATCCACGACTTTCTTCAATCGGTACAGGATGATATATCACTAAATCAGGCGTTGGAGAACCATGTGGTCCGAGGGCACTTAGCTCTTTAAAACATTCAGTCTCAATCATCTGTAAAAATAGAGTACATTTCAACTCAAATAAATTTCCATGTTTTTATTGAAATTTCTATAACTCTTCTCTTATCTTCATGTTATCATCAATGAGCATCAACATTATTGTTTAATGCTCATTGTGTGCTATTACCTCATTTTGCCATGGAATTGAAACACTCCCGGTACTGAATTCACTGTAAAATGAGTTATCAGTTGCATCTATGGTCACATCTTTTACAGTTGAAAATTGTTCAATATCTAAGACATCTTTTGCGTAGATTGCATGAGGCTAAAAATATAAATTTACATTAATAATCCATTTTTCTTAATTTTTTTTGATGGAAAATAAATAATTTTATTGATATTTATTTTGCTTTTTTTTATAAAAAATGATGTTACGACATAAAACAAAATAAAGTTTCAAAACTTACATCTGGAACAAATGGTGGTTCCCACATTCCAGCAGCAACTCTTGTCCAATCTACGCATTGAAAAAAGCTGTCAACTTTGATCTCATCAGCTCCATTAATGCCAGTCTGACATCCTAATCTCTGTTTTGGATCTTTTTTCAATAGTTGTTGACACAAATTTTTGGCCTCTTCTGTGAATTTAGGTGAATAGGTTTCTTGATCTTCTTTCACTCTTCTATCAACTTCTTCACGTTCTACTTTTTCTTTTCGTGCCCTAAACGGTGCTCGTCCTTCAATCATTTCATAAACAAGGCAGCCAAAGCTGAACCAGTCTGGAGAATATAGGTAATACTCATTGTCAATTACTTCTGGTGCCATATAACCAACAGTTCCTACTCGTCCTTGTGTCCCGATTTCACGAGTTATTTCAACAGCTAACCCCAAATCTGATAGTCTAACATGTCCATAATCATCAAGAAGAATATTTTCTGGCTTACAATCTCTATAGACTATTTTTCGGTGGTGGAGATGCTCTAACCCACAAACTACTTCCGCAGCATAAAATCGTGCACGATTAATGTCAAAGCCAGGTTCTCCACCCATGTTATAAATATGAAACTTTAAGTCGCCTCCATTCATAATTGTTAAAACTAGACAAAGAGCATCTTTTGTTTCGTAAGCATAGGCAAGAGATACCACAAACCTTGAATTGATTCTTTGTAAAAATTTCTTCTCGATTAATACCATTGATTCTCCTTTTCTCTTTTTTATTCGTTTTTTTTCTAGCTTCTTGCAAGCGTACATTTTTCCTGTGGCACGTACTTGGCAAGCGCAAACTTCTCCAAAGCCACCTTTTCCTAGAACCCTGTACATTCTGAAGGTCTTGTAGGTGATTGGTTGCTTCTCTAACCATTTCCATTGCAAATACCTATTTTTTACAATATAATTTAATTTTGGTCTTAGTTAAAAAAATAATATACAAGTTTCTTTGACTTAATGAATGTTATGATTTTTTATTACAAACCTGCAAAAGTATAAACTTGAACGAAACTCCTTGAAAGGTCCACCAGCGAGAAAATTTTTTACTGTTTCAGAAATCTGTACAAATAAATCTCTTCCACCAGAATTAAGTCGTTCTTCACATTCAGATATAAGGGAATCAGTGAGAATGTCAGTGTCTTCGGAGTCTTCATGTTTCAAATACTGATCAAATAAATCTTTGGCTAGCTCTACTCTATTTTCATCTAGTTCAACTTCATATTTTTCAATTGCATCCAGTAGAAGATTATAACGATGGTATGCCGGTCTAAGATCTTCACAAAATTGTCTAAATAACAATCGACCAATAGGTTGCTTATCCACGATATAATCATACTGTATGGCTAGAAATAAACCAACACAATTATCAAATTATTCTAAATAATAACAAAATTTTTTTTTATTCAGTAAAGTAATTTAGCGATAAATATTTATTAGACGTTGGACAATCTTCTAAAATAATTCATTTCGTCAATAGATATTTTCAACACAATATTTTCATTTTGAACTTTATGACTACTAATAAAAAATTAATCTCTTAATGGATTGAATTATTCATGATTTTGTTTTTTAGAAAAAAATATTTCATACAAGTAATGCAATACTCACTAAGTTTGTTTTGAAGCTGGAGGCATTGGGATATGTGTGGAAGTTGGAGTATTTTGCGCCATTTTTTGCTTTTACCTTTATTACTGTCACCACCACCTGCAATTAAGTCATTAAAAGTTAAATTAATATTAAATTATGAAAATAATACACTTATTAAAAACTGTAAAAATACCTTCTCGTGCTTTGAGATAAACGGTGTTTGCTACAATGTTCTCTAACTCCATCAATTCCAGCTTGATTAAACTTCAACGGCTTAATAGTTAGGACGAGCGTTCCTGAGTATATGAATAGATCACGAATACACTTTGTTTTCTTTTGTAACTTTGAAAACTGTTTTCCAACTCTGGGCTTTACAACCCAGTCTGATTTCAACAAACCAGCTCCCATCTGCGCCCAATGGGGCACCGCGTTCTAAACGCGTAACCCCGAGATATTTTGAATATTTGTGAACGGTTTATCAATCACCACTACGGATGATTACTTTGCCATTCAATGTCAACTTTTAATACATGAATTCACGTTTATACCAACAGATTAATTATCAGTCTTGCTTGTATAGCCACGTTGTACAGGTAAATTATTAAATGAATAACAACCTAATTATTCGATCAATTCCTCATCAATGTTCGTATTGTCTCTTGTATTTCAATACGTTCTACAACAGAAAAAAAAATTGCCATCATCTTAATTATTAATAATTACTGTAAAATTGTACAAACATTAAATCTTTACATACTGATTATAATAATAAAAACACGAGACATGTGAAATGGGCGTAAACAGTTGAATTAAATCTTTTTAAAATAATTAATTTTAATTTTAATACTTTAAAAGTTAATTAGAACTCTTTGTATTTTATAACGACATTAAAACTAATTCATCTTTTGTTTAAAAGCCTAACAAAATTTTTCATTTAAATAGAAAATTGTGAGAACAGTGAACACATCTGAACAGCTCGTGGAAAGACGCGAAAAGTAATGGCCGACTCTGACGAGAAAGGTAGTTAAATGTATATATGTAAGAGAGAGAAAGAGAATAAGTATATATGCATGAAAAAATACAGGAAAACAAAGAGAAAATAAGACAACAACAACACAATAAAACCTTAATAGGAAATAAACTATTTCAAATTACATTCAAAGCCTGTTTACATTTTATTCCATGTAGTGTAATTATGATATTTAATATTTTTTTTAAACATTTCTAAATACGTATTTGAAAGATTCAGCAATGAAATAATAATAATTAACACTTGTCTCGTGTTCAGATAATTATAAATACATTTTTTATAAGATAATAAATGCGTGATAGATCTAATTGCTGTGTATTTCCTTGCATGCTTGATGAAAGTGTGAAATAGCATTGAAAAAGTTGAGATAAAAACCATTATTAATAGTTTCATTGGGTAATTATTAGTTTGAAGGTTCTGTAATATTTTGTAACATTTGTTAGAATTTTTCACATACCCTCTGAAATCATGACACCAAAAAATTATTCATGATCTAAGCACTGAAACTTAAACCAAGAAATTGATATACAGGTTGGACTACTGATCTCTACTCAACTGTACTGTGTGATTTCAGAAAGCCGAAGAAATGTTTTACCGCAGGCCGACTAGAGAGAACCTACATAAGAGAAAGAGAGAGATATAAGATGTACATAAACGCATGTGCAGTGAAGATCTACATGTATGTGTTGAGCTAGAAAATACGTTACGTTCATGAAATTCTCCAAAGATGTAGTAGTGTCAAAACTTTCTATTTCGCTAATTTTCTCATGGTATTTATAACACGTGTATCGTGTTTATTACGAACATTGTAATCATTAAATTGTGGGAAATCAAACCTATACATCATCAATGGCAAGCCCTCCAAAAATCAAGAAACTTGATGAGGTAGTGGTAAACCGCATTGCTGCTGGAGAAATCATACAAAGACCGGCAAATGCATTGAAAGAATTAATTGAAAACAGGTTAACTATTTAAACAATTATTTGTTATTTTTATTAGAGTATCAATTAATGTTGGAGTAACTGGATAACGATTTTTTATTGTAGTCTTGATGCTAAAGCAACTGACATTCAAATAGTTGTCAAAGAAGGTGGTTTAAAATTACTCCAAGTAAGTATAATAACTAATTTTTCCAACATTTGTTAGAAATTTTTATTAATATAATTATTAAATAATTGCATATATGATATTTTTTAGATTCAAGATAATGGAACAGGAATTAGAAAAGAAGATCTTGACATCGTATGTGAAAGATTTACGACAAGTAAACTGGAAAAATTTGAAGATCTTCAAGGCATTTCTACGTATGGATTTCGAGGGGAAGCTTTAGCTAGTATTAGTCATGTATCTCAGCTTTCAATCACCACAAAAACAGCTCAAGGAAAGGTAGCATACAAAGCTTCTTATATTGATGGAAAATTAAAGTCAGCTCCTAAGCCTATTGCTGGCAATCAAGGAACAACTATTACTATAGAAAATTTATTTTATAATGTTGCTACTCGTCGAAAAGCATTGGAAAATGTCACCGAACAATTTTCCTTAATTCATGATGTTGTACTTAAGTATGCAATTCATAATTCAGGAGTAGGATTTACTTTAAAGAAACAAGGCGTCAATACTCCTGTACTTCGAACGCCTTTCAAGGCAACGAGGATAAATAACATACAGTCTCTATTCGGTAATGGTTTAACGAGAGACTTGATTGAGGTTAACTTAGAGGACAAAGATTTTAAATTTAAGGTTGAAGCTTTGATATCAAATCCTTTTTATTACACTAAAAAATGGTCGCTTTTGTTATTTATTAACAATAGATTAGTCGACAATAGTTTAATTAAAAAAATGCTAGAGGATATATATTCTATTTATTTGCCAAAACGAAACTTTCCTTGGGTTTATATGTCCTTAAAAATTGATCCACAGAATGTCGATGTCAATATTCATCCAACCAAGTCTGAAGTGAGATTTATTCATGAACATAAAATTATTGATAAAATTAGAGTTGCTTTGGATGATAAGTTGACTCACAGCAACGCATGCAGAACTTTTTATGTTCAAACGAAGCTTCCAGAAGTCGATCTTCCAAAGGAAGTTTTGGCTGAAGTTATACCAGAATATGACGATAAAGAGAAAGATAAAGATAAAAAAGTTTATGCTAAAAATTTGGTTAGAATTGATCATAAAGAGCAAAAACTTGCCAAATTTAATTTCACGATTAATGCTAAACCAAGTAATCAGTCTAATGAGACTCATAGTGTGGCTGAACAAAGTGTAAATAAAGAAAATACAGATAGTACAGTAAATGAAAGTTTAAGTGATAACTTGAGAGAGGAAATGAACTTAGATGAAACGAACGTAAAAAAAAGAGAAGAAATTACAATAGAAAAACCGGAAGAAACACCACAAAATGACCAAGAAGAAAGTAATGTTGATGATTCTGGACTTAAATCAATTGATGATAATTTACAAATCAATTCTCAGAATTTTGTTACTTCAACTCAAGTAGAACAACGTTTAGAAAATGATCAACAACAAGTCGAAAATCCTTTGATTCCTGATTCAGTAATTGATTTATTTGTAAGTGATGATAGTTCTTCAGAGCTGCCTTCAGATCCAATTCCAATGTCTAAACCAGCTGAAAGAGCAATGAAAACTGTATTACGTTTATTTGGATCTCAACCTGACTCTAAAAAAACAGCAGATCAAAATTCTCACAACAGTCCAGAAAATCATCAGGAAAATCAAAAACAAAGCTCTGATGATCATCAAGCAGAAAATTCTGGAAATAAAAAAATAAAGCTTTCTACAGAAAATGAAATGAATAATTCAGAAGCTGGTCAAAAAAAGAGTTCCGAAAAAGATAAAGAGAATGACGAAAAATCAGTACCTGAATTTAAATCATACTCAATAAATAATTTCCGCAGAGAAGTTCATATAACGAGCATCCTTCAATTAAGAAAGTCAGTAGAAGATACTTATCATGAAGGCTTGCGAAAACTTCTGAATGAATCGAAATTCATCGCTTGTGTTGACCCAGCATTTGCATTAATTCAAAGTGACGTTAATCTTTATATCTGCAACACAAAAAAACTTGCTGAAGAATTATTTTATGAAATAATGCTCTATGATTTTGCAAATTATGGTGTTTTAAAATTTTCAGAGCCTTTATCAATAACAGAATTATCACTTTTGGGATTGGAGTTAGAAGAAGCTGGTTGGACTGAAAGTGAAAGACCAAAAAAAGAAATTGCAGAAGATGTTAGAGATTTGCTTACAGAAAAAGCAGAAATGCTCAAAGAATATTTTTCTATAGTAATCACAAAAAATGGTTATATTAAATCTCTTCCAATGCTACTAGAAAATTATTATCCATCAGAAGTTGATTTACCACTTTATATTCTACGAATGGCTACCGAAGTAAATTGGGATGAAGAAAAGCCTTGTTTTGATGGAATCTGCCGTGAGACTGCAAAATTATTCAGTCATATTAATGTAAATAGTGAACATTATGATTGGAGACATCTTACAGAATACGTTCTTTATGCAACGATTAAAGAAAGTCTACTACCTCCGAAACATTTTGCTCAAGATTCAACAATTCTACGAATTGCGAGTTTACCTGACTTGTACAAACTTTTTGAAAGATGCTAAAATAGAATATGTTAAAATTATTGGTTATTTATGAGATTAATTTTTTTATTTGTGTTGAATAAAATTTTTTTTATGTTTTTTCTACTTACAATTGTCCTTTTATTTAATAACTCAAGTGACAACGAAATATATACTTAATTTATTAAAATAAAAAGCAATTTATTTTGATATAATTTTTAGAAAATAAAAATCAACCCTTAGCTACACCAACGAGTGCTGGTCTTATTATTCGCTCATGTAATTTGTATCCAACTTTTGATACAACTACAACGGTTCCCGGTTTTTTCCCCTCAACCTCCTGAAAAAATTAGATATCTATTTTTTGTATAATTGAAATATCGTTATTTAAGTGTATCATTGAAATAAAACTACTTATGAACCTGTTGGAATAATGCTTCATGTTCGTTGGGATTGAATTTCTCATCCAATGGATTGACAGATGCAAGTCCATGCTTCTTAAATACCTAAATAAAATTAAGTTTTTTGTATTTTTTTCTACAGAACATTTAGTACTTAATATGCAATTTTATTTACTTTATGTAATTGAGCTTCAGTCATCCTTAAACCTTCGTATAGTGATTTTAAATGAGGGTTATTTGCAGTTAATTGATCTTTTGGTACACTTTCTGTTGCTTTTCCTAAAATATCGGCGACATCTAATAAATCTTTACAAAATCCTTGAATACCAAAAAGCTTAGCATCTTCGATTTGTTTTGTTAATCGTACACGTAAATTTTCTCCATCAGCTAATGCTCTCTTATACTTATCATCTAACTCGCTGTTTTTTTCTTTCAAAGTTACTATCTCTTTATTGAGAAGTTCAATTTCAGCTTTGAATTTTTTTTCATTTTCTGTTAATTCTGGGGATTCTGCATCTGATTTCTTTTCTTCTGGTGCTGTTGTGTATTTATGTGATTGATAATGATAATTCCAAGCTACCCGAGAATTTCTGAAAAGAAATTTTATAAGATTTTTATAGGTATGAAAAAAACAAGTACTACATGTAATCAGTGATATTATTACATCATCTTAATTTTTTTTTATTAATAATTTTTGAACTATTAAAAAACACCAGTGCTGTATGTTACTATTTACATATTATTAAATAGAAAAAGGAAAGAAAACGTTCATTCATTTTAATTATAACCTCAATTTAAAAGCCTTCTCTGCATCATGATTTCGTTGGAAAAGAATTAGAAATTACCTTATTACTGTTCTCGAACCATGATAAAAATTTTCAATAGATAATTTTCCAAGTTTCGCAACAACTGGTAAAGCAATACATGCCATAATTATTTAAATAATTCTTAATCAACTAATACGGACTTTTATTTTTAATTTTCCACGCGTAATTCGCTGCAAAATTATACCGGGTGCTTTTATTTGAATCTAGTGCTCACTTTAGTCAACGATAGGTGGCGCAATTGTCGATTTCTTCAACATTATTTTTTTGTAACTCAAATTTTTAATTATTACAAATTTTCAATATCATTTATAAATTATTTTATGTTAACAATATTTAAATCCTTTTTTTATTATTATAATATGTATGTATATATAAATACATCATGTATAATTTTACATCCTCTATATTCTGAGAAAAAATGGTTGGAAATAAAAAAAAAGTTACTAAATGCTGATTTAAAATTTTTGATGACGTTTTAAATTATTTTTTTGATCTATTTGTACATTTGAACCGTTTTTTACCTAAATTTGTAATAACTCATTCATTTTTCGTAACGAAATCATAAAAAAATTATTTTCTAGAGACTTTTGATATCGTCGTGTTAGTAAACCTATTGCACAAATTGATTTTGAACACCCGTTAGTTGAAGAGTTCCAAAACAAATGTCCGTTTTAGAGTTGTTAAAAACGTTGTGGCGCCAATTTTTCTTTGATTTGTGATAAATTACTACTCTGTTTATTTACGGCCTCAATATGCCGGCCTTTCTTAAGCATATTGAAGTAGAAAATTTTAAATCATATAAAGGAAAACTTTTGATCGGTCCATTAAAGTCATTTACTGCAGTTGTGGGACCAAATGGATCAGGTTAGTTTCTCCAAAAACCTACGCGTCTTTTTTAATTTTTCGATAAAATGTTTTGATAATTTTTATATAATATTTTTTATTGTTTTCTCTATTTCATTAAAAATTCTAGGGAAATCAAATTTTATGGATGCCATTAGTTTTGTTATGGGCGAAAAAACCAGTAGTTTACGTGTCAAACGATTCAGTGAACTTATTCATGGAGCGTCTATTGGGAAACCTGTAGCACGAAGTGCATCAGTAACTGCTGTTTTTGAACTTGAAGATGGAACTGAAAAAAGTTTTATGCGAACTGTCCAGGGATCATCTTCAGAACATAGAATAAATGGCTCTGTAAGTTTCATTTCAATTTATTTTACAATATTTTGATTCACGTGATAAATAGACAATAAATAAAGTATGAGATAGTTGAAATAATCAATTATAATACTAAAAAATAGTATTTAATCAAGATTATAATCATCTTCTTTCAAACGTTATGAGTATTAATATTTCATTGATTTAATGTTATTTTCAATTAAAAATATTTTGATTATATTCAATTATATAATTATTTTACAGATGGTTACAAGTCAAGTTTATTTGACAGAGCTGGAACAATTAGGAATAAATGTAAAGGCTAAAAACTTTTTAGTTTTCCAAGGTGCAGTTGAGTCAATTGCTATGAAGAATCCTAAAGAAAGAACAGCCTTGTTTGAAGAAATTAGTAATTCAGGATCTTTAAAGGCAGAATATGAAAGACTTCGAGCAGAAATGTTGCGGGCTGAAGAAGAGACGCAGTTTTCATATCAAAAAAAGAAAGGTATAGCAGCTGAACGTAAAGAAGCTAAATTAGAAAAAGAAGAGGCTGAAAAGTATCAACGTTTAAAGGAGGAATATGTTGAGAAACAAATAGAATACCAACTTTTTCGACTCTATCATAATGAAAAAGATATTGAAAATTTGGAAAATAGTCAAAAAAAGAAGCAACATGAATTAGAAAAAATAGAGAAAAAGAAAGAAAAAGCTGAAGAAATATTAAAAGAACACAAAAAAGAAGTTGGAAAATTGGCAAGAGATTTAGCTAAAATTGAACAGGATATTAGAGAAGTTGAAGTAGAAATAACGAAGAAGAGACCAACGTTTATCAAAGCAAAGGAACGTGTTGCTCATATGCAGAAAAAGGTTGAATCAGCTCACAAATCATTAGCACAAGCTCGAGCTGCCGATGAAGCCCATAAAAAAGATATAAATGAACTCCAAGAAGAGTTAAAACAAGTTGAGGAAGCCAAAGCTGCTTATGAAGCAAGTATTGCCGGCCAATCTCAGCAGCAAGGTCGAGATGTACAGTTAGAAGATGAACAAGTCAGTGAATACAACCGTTTAAAAGAAGAAGCCGGTAAACAATCTGCTCGTTATTTGCAAATGTTAGATTCAATCAATCGTGAACAGAAGTCCGATCAAGATAGACTTGATAATGAGAGTAGAAAGAAGACAGAAATTGAAAATAAATTGAAACAGAAAGGACACATGAGAGATGAGGCTTTGAAAAGGATTGAAAAGCTTGAAGAACACATTAAGACATCTGAAGCTGCTCTTGAGGACCAAAAGAAACTTCGTGCAGATTTACAAATGGATGTGGGATCATCGAAAGATACCGTCCAGCGACTTCAAAGGGAACTGGAAAATATTTCTGAGCAACTGGGTGATGCAAAGGTTGATAAACATGAAGTAGCGAGGACTAAAAAGAAGACAGAAATAGTAGAAAATTTCAAGAGACTCTTCCCTGGAGTTTATGACCGAATGTATAATATGTGCGAACCAATTCATAAAAGATATAACGTTGCTGTTACGAAAGTTCTGGGTAAATACATGGAAGCAATAGTCGTAGATACAGAGAAAACTGCGCGGCAATGTATTCAGTACCTCAAAGAGCAGTATCTTGAACCTGAAACATTTTTACCTTTGGACTACATTCAAGCTAAACCACTTAAAGAACGTCTCCGTAATATTAAAGAGCCCAAAAATGTAAAGTTACTTTACGATGTTCTACATTTTTCACCAAAAGACATTGACAGAGCAGTTTTGTTCGCTACCAACAACGCACTTGTTTGTGAGACACCAGAAGATGCTAATAAAGTGGCCTATGAGTTGGACAAAAAGACCCGTTATGATTGTGTCGCTCTTGATGGTACTTTCTATCAAAAAGCTGGTATAATTTCTGGTGGAAGTTTGGATCTCGCTAAGAAAGCCAAGCGGTGGGATGAGAAGCAAATGGCTCAACTAAAAGCACAAAAAGAAAAATTAACAGAAGAATTAAGAGAATGTCTGAAGAAGTCTCGTAAAGAGTCTGAACTCAATACGATTGAATCGCAAATTCGTGGATTAGAAACACGTCTGAAATATAACAAAAATGACTTGGTTACAACCAAAAAACAAATTGCAGAATTAGACGCTGAATTAGAAAATTTACAAGCAGAATTAGATAAATTTGCACCAACTATTGCTGCAATTGAAAAAACGATGGCCGATCGAGATCAAGAGATTCAAAATATTAAGGAAAAAATGAATAATGTTGAGGATGATGTATTTGCTAGCTTTTGTGAACAGATAGGTGTGTCAAATATTCGTCAATATGAAGAAAGGGAGTTGAGATCACAGCAAGAAAGAGCAAAGAAACGCATGGAGTTTGAAAATCAATGCAATCGTATTTACAATCAGTTAGACTTTGAAAAGCAACGTGACACAGAAAGTAATGTTTTACGATGGGAGCGAGCTGTTCAAGATGCTGAAGATAAACTGGAATCAGCTCGACAAACTGAGGCAAATCAAAAGGCAGAAATTGATAATGATGAAGCACAAATGGACCGTCTGAAATCTGAGAGAAGTAATAAAAAATTAGAAGTAGATCACAAAGAAGAAGACATTGGCAAGTGTAGACGTGAAGTTGGAGCTATTGCTAAAGATTTACAAGCTGTGCAAAAACAATTAAATTCTTTTGAAACAAAAATTGAACAGAGAAAAGCGGAAAGACATGCAATTTTGATGCATTGTAAATTGGAAGATATTACTATTCCTATGATTCATGGTAATATGGAAGATATCGCTGGTGACGGTAATAATGATACAAATAACGATACAACAATCAGTACTCAACAGCAGTATGAACGTGAAAGTCGTATCACTATAGATTATTCTTCTTTACATGAAAATTTTAAAGACATTGAAGATGATGAATTTAAAAAATGTTCAGATAAACTCACATCAGAAATTCATGATCTTCAAAATAAAATCCAAAAAATTCAAGCACCTAATATGAAAGCTATTCAAAAGCTGTATCTTGCAAAAGAAAAGCTCCAAGAAACAAATGAAGAATTCGAACAATCACGTAAGAAAGCAAAGAAGGCCAAAACTATGTTTGAAAAAGTAAAAAAAGAGAGGCACGATAAGTTTATGGCTTGTTTAGAACACGTTGCTAATAAAATTGATCCAATTTATAAAAGCCTTGCTAAAAATCAATCAGCCCAAGCTTTTCTTGGTCCAGAAAATCCAGAAGAACCATATCTTGACGGCATCAACTACAACTGCGTTGCTCCAGGCAAACGATTCCAGCCAATGTCTAATCTTTCTGGTGGAGAGAAAACTGTAGCAGCTTTAGCTCTTCTCTTTGCTATTCATAGCTTCCAACCAGCACCATTTTTCGTTTTGGATGAGATTGATGCTGCTTTGGACAACACAAATATTGGAAAAGTTGCGAGTTATATTAGAGACAAAACGAGTTCACTACAGACAATTGTTATTTCACTCAAGGAAGAATTCTATTGTCATGCTGATGCTCTTATTGGTATATGTCCAGAAGTGGGCAGTTGCTTGGAAAGTAAAGTTTTAACGTTAGA
Source organism: Chelonus insularis (assembly GCF_013357705.1). Taxonomy (NCBI): domain Eukaryota; kingdom Metazoa; phylum Arthropoda; class Insecta; order Hymenoptera; family Braconidae; genus Chelonus; species Chelonus insularis. The sequence goes on along the minus strand of NW_023276489.1, from coordinate 79,263 downwards.
TTTGACAAATTTTCCAATGCAAATTTAATAGAATAGTCTTATTTTAATTTACTTTTAATCAAATGAACCATTTTTTTTAATTTAATTTTTACGATACAATCAACATTCAGTTATTCAAAGATTTTATATAACATAATCAACAGATACACAATTAAATTATCTTATTTCATATTTAATATTTTACAGTTTCTTAAATTTCTGATTTTGACAGTATATTTATACCTCACATATTTCTACAAGTTTCCTATTGTACATAGCCATAATATTTTGAATTGAGGGTCTATTTCATCATTAACGCTTTGTGAAGATTGTAAATAAATGAGTAAATAAAATAATTGTGGGTAATGAATGCCTAATGGGTTCACAGATGACAGACTAAAACATATTATTGATTTGAATAATGTAAAATTTCTTTGAAGTACAATAACTATAGAACGTAAAATCTAATATACAATCTCTCCCTAACGCTCATACTACTGTACTACATCATCATCAATCCCGTTCTCCCACTCAACTCAGGCCGATCAATACAATCAGCAATACCAAAATCTAGCCTCTTTCATTCTTTTCTGCCCTATCCCTTTTAAATATTACGCAAGTCCTTATTGGTTAAAATAACAATTACTGCCAATTTCAATTTAATAAATTTTCTATCGATTTTCGATATCGAAAATATATGCGCAACTTCACCTAAACTTCAAAACAAAAAAAAGTTTGTCAGACTGAAAATTAAAGTAAACTTCATATCAATACGAAAAAGGACGCGTCGAAAAAAAGTCGTTGCAAAGTTTTCTGAAATTCGCGGTTATTTTTGCACAATGTTAAACTTCTCACAGTCATGTTAGCGTTGGATAAATATCGAACGAAGAAAAGAGCTCGCAAAATTGTGAGGTGAGACTGAATTAATGTTGAAATGAGAGAAAAAAAGGTGCTGAGACATGGAAGGAAGCGGGACGAAGTGCAGGAAAAGGAAAAATGGAAAAGCAAAGATGGAGAAATGCGGATTGTCGCAGTCGTGTAGTAGTATAGTAGTAGAGTCGTGGAGGGATCAAGTGAAGTTAGAGAAACAGGAGATGGAATAGTAGTGTAAAGAGAGGGAAGGGATATTGCAAAGCAAAGAGTCGACTCGGATATGAGGGTGTCGCACAAGCCCGTCACGCTGTGGTTACTATGGCAACGCCAGGCGATAAATCAACCCGCAACATCCCCGAGTACCGTGAGATAAAACCACATACAGACGCTGCGAACTTGTTCTGTGTAGGTGTCTCCATGTGCTCTCTCTGGAGCTAGCTACCCACTGATAATTATTACCAAAAACTTCGTTAGCTATTTATGGTGTTAGCTGGACATTACTTTCCTAACTTCACACAATATTTTTTCTATCCTACTGTCACCAAAAACATCTACAAAAAAATTCATCCTTTATTTTCATGGCAGCTTTTTTATTCAATAAAGCTTGGGTGATACAACTATCGACCTTTTGTCTTGATGCTGTGTGAAATGTGGATACTAATGGACGTTATTTACACTCCAGAACCATCGATAGACCTTATTTATTGATTAGCATCAGCAGGAATACCATGACTGTAGATAGTGAAGGACGATGGACATTTTTGGAATTCTAAGAAAATGAAAAAGACGCAGATGACACGAAGAATACCCTAAGGAGTATGGGAAAGTATTCTTAGCAGTGAGGGGGCGAATACCCTCTGACGTCAACCACATCAAGTAAGTGATAATACTTTGAATATTTTAATTAAATCAAAATCTTAGCACGATCAGCTTAACCTTTTAAACATTGAGTTTATTGTTATCAGTCATCTGGTTTGCTAATTTTTTTACTAATCTATTCTCCATGCGTACATGTTCAAAAACTGGCTTTTATAGTCCTAATTCTGGATGAATAGATGCATAATAATTAGTATTGATCATCATTAATAATCGCTTGATGGTTAAATTAACATGTTATACAATCTTCGTTAATTTCAAATTAAAAATGTCTTCAACTATTTAAAAATCTAAATGGTAATTTTTTATGATAAACTAGCTTTTGCATTCATGAATGCTTGAAATACTTGTCTTAGAAGTCGGACAATGTATATATATTTTAAATATTTTTGCTTCCGTAGTTACCAATAATCATAGTTGAACATAGAAATAAGAATTGAAAAAATTTTAGAGCAGCTTGAAAAAAAGTCTATTATAATAAAATGGGTTTTTTATGAATATCTCTTTACTTGAACATAATATTGAATATTTATAAGGTAACATTTTATTATTTTTATTATAGGCTCTATCCATTAGAATTATAATTGACCAACATTATATAACTTTAAACATTTTTTTTTCTATTTTATAACGTCAAGCATTACAATTGATGTATATCAGAGGTACTTCAGAGAAGGTCAGTTGTGATAGCTTTACTAACTTTGCATATTTCATTCCTGCATAACAGAAACTGTTATATAATTAATATCAAAGCTGATTAAATATTGATCAGTAAATATCAAGCTAGAAAATTTTAAGGTATTAAAAAGTAATAAATAATTATGAATAATTAACATTTCTATGATCTCAAAGGGTTTTAGTATACAATAATACGTAAAGAAAATTTTTTCTCAGCTTGGTGACACTTGTGTCATGTAGATTATTGCAATCGTCCCCTTTTACTATCGACCCCTCACTTCTCTACTCTCCCCATACGGCGTTTTCACTAGAAGTGAAAGTAATTATTCTGTATGCTGATACATTTTTAAAATCAATATTTATTTTTTACATATTCGTCATCACAGTTATCAACGTATTTTTACTTGAAGTAAATATAAATCAAGATGAAGCATCAATGGTAATGTGAAAAGTGTGAAGATGTCTGTAAAGTAATTAACTCTGACTTTTAAAAATATTAACTTCATTATTCCACAATATGATACGTTGGTAATTTATAAGTAATTTTTATGATGGGCATAAAGTAAAAAATACGAAGGCTCATAAAACCTTTTTATTAAGACTCATTACTTTGGATACTCATGTTAATCCTAGCATGATATGCCATTGCTTTGCCCTTGTCATGAAAAGGCAATAGGATCAAGGATGAAAGAAAAGAATAAAGAAGAGACATCGTAAAGGTGTTATATAGCGATGTTACGATTTTACCACTGAACACGTTGAATGATAGGCTAAAGACACCTGTTGCTCTTTAATTTGACGTTGTGTATATACGCGGTATTCATATACATTTATATCCAATATCAATACAATATAATACCTCAAGTTAAAATCTATATCTGTAATGGATTCATAGTAAATTAGATTTTCAAACTTGATTGAATACTCATAATTATCATAATTAACCTATCACTCATATCTTGACATTATTGGCTGGTATTTGTGAAAATAAATAAATCTATATCTTTTCCTGTTGAACCATTTAATCTGGTACAAAGCAAATTCTAATTGACCTAAAATCAACCGAACCTAATCTGTATTATGTGGTTTTGTGTCTGGAAGTTCCCCCATCAAGTTGACTATATTGCATCTGGACTTATCAGAATTATGTAGCTCATCTCAGTCGACCCAATAGTAGCTGATGGTATGAAAGACTTATTTATTCATCACACTTACACACAGAACTTTTTTCTTTACCAATTTATCGTCTCTTCTATTTCATCGATCATATTCAAAAGCGATAAATACGCATATGCGACACTCAGTTACACGCTTTTGAGTAGTTCAAACAGAATGATAATCTCGGAGCAGCTTGGTAGTTGGTTAGGTATTGATCTTTTGGTTGGGGTGTTACTGTGTGGTATAGTTAGGTGCTGAATAGAGTGAGACAGATGTACAATTGAGAGAGACGGTGAGGAGTGGGCGCAAACGAGAATAGGAGTTTGTTGAAGGGCCTAGAGGAACAAAAGAGGTTGATAGAGATGGAAATAGGGTGAAAGAGTATGAGTTGCAGAGAATGGAATAATGCTTTTGGTAGAGTTAGGGAATATTGTAACATATCGTACCTGTTTTCGATTGTGAAGTTTATGTAAAGAAAAAGAAAGAAAATGACGTAGAGGGTAGGTAGAGGGTATGTTAGTGGTAGAAGAACTGGCTGCGAAGACAGAGCTAGTAGGGTGTCAAGGTGAAATTGGCAACTGAGTATTTTACTCGATCTCTCTCAGTTCTCTTACTACTACTCAGCTTTTCCATGCCTTCTTCACTCTCTTACCCTCGGTGCGAATCCCAGACTCTACATAACTCTCAAGTAGTCGGAGATCGCCTTCTGCAACAGTGAAATGCCCGCGTTCCCTCGGATTGGTTGGGTTCCGGCATGAATTATTCTGGAATCTAATAGATTCTTCGGCAAAGAGTATTATTCTACTCGTTCTATTCACAATATATCATTCAGTTGCTCTTCTCTTTTATCTCTCTTCATATTATTCTCTATCGATTTCACGATTTAACAAGACCAAATTATTTGATAACTTTACTATGCTTCATTATTTAAACATCATAACAAGGTTTATGATTTACCTCACTTCTGTAACATTTCTTTTCTTTGGAAACTTTAATTCATGATAAAATATTTATTAGATCAATATTGAACTGATTGAAAGCTAACTTAAATAGTTTTATAACTTTGCAAACTAAATTTAAAAAAAAAAAAAAATTTTTTTAAAAGTCACAGAAAAAAGTTTTTTTAATATTCTTTTTCTAATTTTTCGAAAGAATATACATTTTTTCATTCTAAATTATTATTATTTTTTTTTTAAAAAAAAAGAACTGAATTTCAAAAGAGTTTTTATCATAAAAATGAGCTTTTTTGCTGTAATACTAACTATGGTATTATTTTCATTTATCCATAATATGAAAAATGATCTACATCTTTTAGAAAATGACACAATTTTAATCAAACTATTTTATTACAATTGAATAAAATGTATTTTATATTTTTATTGGATAAATGAGCAAAAATATTGATGCTAAATTCCACTAAGTGTGCAAATAAAGAGAGATGAATCGAAAAATTGATTACTTGGGTGACTAATATATCTCCACTCTACAACATCAAACCCCCCTTATATTGGCATCAGAAACGATCAGATGAAGAGGTGTCAAATGGTCCCCTATTTCAGTATTTCACGTACAAATTTAGATTCTATTCTCCATTACACAACCAAATAAAATCTGCAAAAATAAAATATTTGAGTAATATTTTCCAAATGAAGTAAACTTAAAAGTAGGGGTGAGAAGAGATGAGATCAAAGCAAGAGACTAAATTTGTACGTGATAAATATAAACTATTAATATTGTTTAAAATACAGTGTAGCAGTAGAGTTGTATATGAGAAGAAATACTTCCGCTTGTGACGTTGTAGTTTAAAAATGTATATCCTCAATCGCAGTTCCTTTCTATTTTAGTTCTCTATATAACAAGAATGTAAAAGTACTACAGACTATCTCGATATTTCTGTTGACCAAAATTTAGAGTCAAAAGCTCCATTGAAAAGTACAGTGATGGAAGGTTTTCATTTTCACCTCTAAGTCGAACGTAATGACATGGAATAATTTGGATGGAGCTTGATCTTAACAAAAAATTACATATAAATAATAGGATGGTATCTCTCTTGTGCATTGGTATGCCAGTGACTGTTGGCCCAAACCAAATTGACTCGAGCGTCTCCATGGCAACAACTACTCAGACTTCCGGCTGGTCGATATCCTACCAACTTGTATTTTGCGGCAGACCTTACGACTCCAACCAGTTTCTCACCCTCTCCTTCTAGTCTCTCTTTAACTGTTTCTTCCATCTATCCTACATTTTTTCTTCTTGCTTATTTTCCTCTCATTCTCCACTCTCATCTTTCTCCTTTCCACGCACATATACTTCAACATGAAAACTACTCTTCCTTCTTGATCTCATTTACTTATTCAAGAATTCGAAAGAAAACATTTACCAGACGTAGGACAGAGCTTGCCACTTTTTCGGTCCATGGGAAGGAGTAGATTTTATGCGTATCAAAGATACTATAATATCAGCATTAGCAAGTGTTCAAACAGTACTAAAGAATGTATTCTTACTAAGTCTTGGCATACAGGTGCTGATACCAAGTGCATGTGTAAAAAGACTTATTTAGGAATATGTTTCAACCTCCTGTTCTTCCTGGACAGGTGAAAACACTTCCAATGTGAAGCAGGACATGCAGACTAATAGATTGACTGTTAATATTTGAAAATAAAAAATAAAATATTTTATATTCTTGAAGTTTTTTTCTGTTCCAACTGTCCATTTATTGGTCAGCTTTTTATGCATGGAACGAGTGGTAAAAAAAATTAATATTAGTATTACAATAATAATAGATGTTCACAAATGGAGAGAAAGAAATTGAAACTTGGATTTTTTTTTGAATGTGTTGGGAATGCATACTGTTGCTCAAAAGCTTGACAAAAAAACTGATTATTGTTTTTGCTTTTTACTTTCTTGGCATCATTTGAAGATATCTAAACATGTAAATAATATACAAACATGAATACCGAAATTCCAGTGTAATCGTCGTGAGAATTCCGGTATGTAACTTGGTGTATTTCAACAGCAGAACTTGTGAGATCTTTTTGCTGCTTTATTACCACCCTCTGTGTTATTTATTTTTATAGATGTATTGTATCTACTTCTGTAGTCCCTACTATCATCTATTCCGTATCCTCTTTTGCGAATTCCACCCCCAGTCCATCCAGATTTCACTCTCGAGTGGGAGTCTAGATAGGGGTGGAAATTCGTGGGAGGTGGAAATGAAGAGAACTCGAAAAGCGGGGGTTGAAGGTTGGTAGTGGGGATATGAGTGGAAGGATGGCCTGTGAGAGAAGAGAGAACTGGTCGGGGTGAATATATCGTAATCGGGGGCACTATGTCGCCGATGATGGCGTCCCTGGAATACACTATACACTCTTGTTACGCAAAGTCTTTGTGTGTGAGACGAGTGAGACTATATAGAGGGTGGTGAAGGTACAGTGGATATCCTGTAAGGCGTCTTGTTGGCCGCAGTGATCAATAACTATCTGAAGGGTGGGTATATACCTCTCTGACACCCTCTAACCTATCAGGCTATGGTCCTATACCATTCTAGCTTCTCAACCCGCCACCCTTGTTGACCCCCACGCAATTTACGTCACAGCTGTAAAGTTCATCCGACTTTGCAGCCGTGGCATATTCCTGAGAGGAAAAGCTGAGAGATTGGAAGTGAGAAATGAGAGAAGAATAATTGAAGCATCTTTCTTCGTCAAGACTTTCTTCTTCGAGGTATAATATAGAAAAGAAGAAACAAAAAATAAAAAATTTAGAAAAAAAATAACAAGAGAAAGGTGACATTTGGCAGAAGTGACAGGTGTTGGATTATATTCTGGCACGCGCGCTTTCTCCTCTATAATCTATCTTCTTTATTCCTTTAAATTTTTATTTTATACATCGTTTTGTTAGAAAAAAACATGCTCCAAACAACTCAAATCAAGACAGGTGTTGACAATTATACGGCATCTCGCCTTTAGCCATCAGCATAATCATATCACCACCATGTCTATATCAGACGCTTAGTGGTGCTCTTTTTTTCCTTTTCCATTTGTTTCCCGTAAACAGGTGGTTATACGAAAATTGGTGCGGGTGCACTTCAACACCATGTACGGTGCGTGCTGCAAGCTTATTTTTATCGATAGAGTCATAAAAATTAGAGTTTACTACCAACTTGAACTGTCAAAAGATCACAAGGTGATGCGTTTTTTTATCAATTCTACTTTTTAAAATATTCATACTATTTTTTAATTGCTTATGAACTGAATACTTGTTTTTATTGATTATCTGTTTATTTATCTAAATAGTCAGGAACTGGTTGAACTTAATAATTAAGTAAATAATATAATAGCGAAAAATACATAAAAGTCGGCGTAATTATCTAGTCACACCTTACCAAAGCCTGTTAAATTATAAGTTCTGTATTTATCTTCGTGATAGGTCTTATAGATTTAAACGAGTAAAAAAAGCAATAATAATATTCAAGGTGGAAAATTCTAGGTCTGGCCTCCAAGAGTCAAACGATCGTCTGGTTTGTTGAGTCAACTCTCAACCCAGATACACTTGGATGATCATCATGATAAATTATATAAACTTCAATGTTTATTATAATGTATAAAATTATTATGAGAAAAGATTTAATAACTTCAATTTTGTCTTTGAAAAAAAATTTATCTTAAACTCTTTAATGAGTGTATAAACTGAAATTCACAAGTTCCAGATGATCAACTCTTTGATAATTATCATGTGTTGAATGTTATGAAACATATAACTTGGTTAGAAGTTACTTCAGAGTAACTATATTGTTATCAAGTACAATACTGAAAGCAAATGAATTTGTAACATATATTCAATAATTTACTTAACATCAACCAAATTGATTAAATACAAATTAATCAATCATTAAAATTAACAAGGGAAAAACATTGCTGCTTTTATTTTCAATATTTTTTTTTTGACAATATCCCATCAAGAATAGGTTTTTGTTTAGTTTTTTCTTTTAGAATTTCATTTGAAAGAATAAGTTAAATTCAACTTGAATTAAATATACAAAATGATTCAATGATTATATAGTGGTAATAGTAACTAAAAGTAGTTGAATAAATACCAAAAATAAATGTACAAACTTGGAATAAATAAGATGTATAATTTCTATGCTAGAAAAGTTGAACCGCAGCTACTGCACATTCGTGGGATTTAATATCTGTGTCAGTGATATTACTACCGAGAAATCGTGGTCCAACTCATAGTCTATTCACTCCCTTTCGCTTTTATGCTCTCTTGACTCAAGTACAAATCTGCAATCATATCCCCAGTATATGACTAATTATTTCGTAAATCCATCAAATGTTAAGTACCTCACCTTATCTACTTCAAAAGCTATATTTTAGCATCCAAAATTACCTAGTATGCATAAACAGCAGAAACTAGAGTTATTTCATGTGATCTACATATTTTATAAGTATGACAGGGAAAAGAAAAAAATCAGAATATCCAGCTCTACATGATGTGGCTATTATATCTTTATTATTAGTTTTCTCTGCTTCAAGAAATATTTTACCATATATGAAACAATGTTCTCTCCGTTGGTTGATCCATCAGAGTTTTCTACTGGACCTGGGTGTCATGATTCATTTTAACACTAAAAATAATATATGACATATACGTCTCTAGAGAAGACTCCATAGCTGTGATTTATTTAGAATCTGTATAGTTTCACTCCAAATAAAAAAATTGCCTAGTACATACATCCATGGATATCTATTCATTCGTTCATCAGTGTGGCTCTTCACCTGCAATAGCATTTACTTCATCTAGTGATTCTATTTGAGACTTCAACAAAAACTCGTTATTTGTAAGTTTATTATTACTTTTCATTAACTATTGATGTTAGTAATTATTGAGAGAAATTTTTAAATTAAAGTAAGTTTAAATTACAGCCATTTGACCATAGAAAACACATTAATCAATTGATTTAAAAATTTTCAAGCTTGTAAAGAAAAAGTAAACTATCCTCAACTAACTTGAGCTTTCATCACCAGGCGACCAAACTGTTATCCTCCTGTTGACTAGGGATTGTCTAAGTCGGTTTTACGTGATAATTTTGATAAATAACTGATGAATTTTTTTCTATTATTTTTTGGGGACGTTTATTATTTTTTCTAAGGATTGAAAATTATTGATGTTAATGGATGAAGATTGTTCTAGCATATAAATGAGAAATGATCGAACATGAATATAAATTTTGTCATCAACGTCTATAGAATAATGTTGTGTTTAGAATATAAAATAGAATCGAAGTAGAGGTATAAGGAAACTCAGGAAAATGTTTGGGAAAATATTTTTGAATCAGGTCACAATGATTTAAGTATAGTAGTGTGATGTTAAATTTACTTATTCAAAACTTATAATGCTTAGTTATAAATGATGACGATGTTCTAAAACTGTATCTTCATCTATATTTTATATATGATCTATAAATAAAGAACTGAGATTTATTTTAATTAAGTTAAATATTTTATAAAGATAGTTAGAAACTAATACTACATAATAAATTAACTCCAAAAGAGACAAGTCATGACTGTCAATTTTTTTAGCTAAATAATAAAACAAATAAATTGATAAAAATTGCACACATTTAATCAAGAAAAAAAATGCTGTCCATTTTTAAGCATTTTTCTGCGCATTTCGTTCTTTTCTAAGCTTTTATTTGAGCTCAAGCTTCCCTATATCAACAATCAACAGATCATCACACGTATAAGATCCATAAAATACGGCTTATCACTACTCAATAGCCATGATTTATCACAAAACATAGGGAAAGATGTGCAATTCATTTTTTATTGATCAATCAAATTGATAGGTGTCCATATGATATCATTCACATAATCAATTAATAATATTCATTGAAAACAAAATTTTAGATAAATCGTGACCGAGTTTTATAATTCCATATAATTGAATGATTATTTTAAATAATAATTAATTCCAATATACCATAAGTTTCAAAAGGAAATTAATTGATGCATAAATTTAAGGTGTATTTACGAAGCCACAGTCGTATTTATCGACAGAGCATTGGTTGTTCGGTTGGCATAAACAGTTTGATAGTTTCATTCTGGGAAAGTGGAGAAGCACTTCATTGAAGTACGAAAATACGAGAAAACGTAGTAAAGAAGATAGGTTCTATATATGAGCATTGTGGCGCAATTGCAGTGAGGGAGGATATCACCAAAAAGGGGAGCCAATGGTGGTTGGTGTAAAGCCTGGGGTTGTTGGATGCTGGGGGAAATGGCAACACAGAACCGCCTCACGATCTTGAGTGGTAGGAATGTGAACCGACGATTATACACGGGTTTAAAACCCGTGTGAACGTGAGCTTCTATCGGATGTCTTGAATCCCTTCATCTATTGATACATCATCACTCTCTTATGGTCTTTCATCATTTTTACCCTTTCAAATTTTTATTTTCATTACCATTTTCCTGACATTTACTTCATTTTATTCTAACAATAAAAAATTAACTCGTATTTTTTTATACACCGGATATTATCGGATCTATTTTTAAAATGAAAAATTTTTAATTTTTTTGAAAAGGGATGATGTATGCTCATTTTTACTTAATGAAGAGAGAGAGAGAGGAGGAAGCAATGAAGTGGATGTATGTATCTGCATGAAACGTAAAAGAGCATCGATATCGAGAAGAGAAGTTGGGTATGACGAGGATCGTGAGAAGGATTGAGGAGAAATGTGCGCAGAGCAGGATAATTCAAGGGAGGGATGAATGTGAAGCGCGCGCGCCATCCGCCCTCGATAGTGGGGAGAAAATTCGAAAAAGAGGATACAGAAGCGAGATGGTCGTGAGAAGAGACATAAAAAAGATGCTTTCAGTATTGTATAGACTCTATACAGTATACTCGATCCTATAGAAGGCAAACAAGGAGAAAAAATACTGCATGGGTGATGCCCCTTCATCAAAGAGAACATCGATAGAAGGATCACACATTGTAATTGCCATATAGCTCAAACAATTTGCTATTCTTTCTTCACTAAATACGACAGTTTTAAAATGGTTCAATGCTTTTTTTTATAGCCTTTTGTGCTCTTCAAAGATCCAATTTCGAATTATTTTTAAATTGAACACGAAAAAAAACTGAAATAGAATTTTTGGAGCACATATTTATTCATCTACAAGTTGTTAAAAATAATTGTATTGTTAATATGAATAACAGTCGTTTTTTTTTTACCAAGATTATGATCAAGTATGAATATTTGACAAGCATATGGGTCATCAAAATTCATCACCAAGAACTCCACATGGTAATGAATAATTATCATTCAGTTTGAATCTTTGATATTGAATAAATGATGAAATCGATCGATATGCACCGAAGAAAGTTTTAGTACTTATCAAAAGTAAACACAAATTAATTTTGGTATAAATTATTTCAAAAAGATGAATGTTAAAGTTTTTATCATTAAAAATAGAAAAAAGTTATCTTTTTACAATTATCATAGAATTCTAGCCACTTTAGAAAGCAGGAAAGCTTCATTGAAGATGAATAAATCATTCTAATTTAAGCCTCGACAATTGGAAGTGAACAATTGGAATATGACAAGGCAATGAAGTTAAGTTAATCATTAAGAAGAAGAGAACAAGAAGTTCTTCGTCAAGTATATGGTTATCATCATCCATCAAAAATCATTGAAGTGTAATTGTTAGAACAAAGATTAAAGAAAATAGTAATCATGATTTTGAAATAATATCAATTTTATATTTAATGTCAACTTCACTAGAAGTCAAGACTTTTATCATACTTAACTGATGAAAAACAATTATCAAGAACTCATTTAAACAAAAAAAAAAAATGAAGAAAAAAATTACTTCATCTAATATTCTCCCACAATCCCACGCTTTTCATGGTAAATAAAAAAATTGATCCATCCTACGCTCAGTAAATTATTTTACAAAAAATATTTGTGTAACAAAAACATAAGGTAGTAGATCTTAAAATTGCAATTAAGCAGACAATAAGTATATTAAGGTTGACATTTCAATACATATCCATATTATTTCCTGCAACCACATGACAGAACATATAATATTATATATTTCATCTGTGATATTCTCAACATTCCGCAATCGTCAATTGAATGAAAACTATGCACAAGTAACGTTAATAAGAGGTTGGTCTATTCTGTGTAGTTTTAAATGTCAATAAAGTACGCGCATAACATGTGAATTAGTCCATGATCCATACACCTACAAGATGTTATATCGTACAATTTACGTCTTGAATTCCGACAAACCTTTCCAGTGCAAGAATGGTACCGTTGCGAGAAAGCGGTTCTATATACACATTTGTATGTATATAATACATAATATATCGCATATGTGCACATATACATTCGATAAATGGATACATATATACACAAAACATCAGTATTGCGCGTGTCAACAAATTGAATTCCATTCGCAAAGGCTCAATAGTGCAGAATAGATGGTATAGAAAGTGATAGCGATGTTTCTTTGAGTCACCCTGTCAATCTCTTGTAACGCCTGCGCATATGACAGCCATCGCTCCTTCCTTTTCGTAACATTCACCGTCATATATTAACGCCATAAAACACATGACTATGACGAAAGCATAATCGAACCCTCAAACGCACCAACACCTATCGAGATCTGATGTGTTTTGCCTATTTAGTATCACTTGACTGATTCAAATATGGATACTTGCCTTTTTATGATTGTAATTGAAGTAAATGGTGACACGATTGTGAATTCCATTTACATTGATATTTATCTACATGCCAGTGAGTTCGATAGAAGAATAAAAGTATCTATCTTTTATTCATATTTATCGGTTAATTATCAGGAATAGACATTTTTATATGGATTGTAAATAATTTACAATATTTACAACTTTCAAAATGCTTAAAATTCTGAGAATGTAGAAATTATGAATGTACCCTACTTTACCACTTGAGACGAATGTATATATGTGCAATGATAGAGCGGGTTAGGCGGCATGCTTGTAAAGTGTGCATTGTATGAAGATGGAGAAACTGTAGCTGTTAAATCGAAGAAGAATCACAGATTCAGCAAGAATAAATTATAGAAGATTTATTGTAATTAGTAACAAAAGTAGACTACATACTAGATATTTCGGTAGGTTCGATTGATTATTTTAGATAATAATCTAGTTTCTGAGATGATAAAATAATCATTCAGTTCATCAATTAATTATGGATACTTGGCTAACTATTTAATTGCTTCTAGAGGTAGATATTGATAATATAAAATTGAAATATTATAGTCTACTTAATAAATTAGTTAATATATACATTTTGAACTCTTTCACATTAAATTAGTAGAAAAGTATCGATCGTCTGCTAGACTATTTCATTTTTCATGAATTTAACTGGGTCTTTTCCAATTGTAGAAATTTATCGGAGTTGATGATTTAATATTTCTAGATAATTCTATTGTTTAGCTTCATATGAGAGATATTTATTAGCCTTTACTAATTGAAATCAACTAAGTTATTCTTAGAAAATCCATAGACAAAATTTAGTTATGCTGAAAAGCTTCTTTGTTGTCAAAATTTTAAAAATAGTTGACTCAATTTTGGTCAAGATTTTCTTTTTTGGTCCAAATAACTTAGACTCGATTACACCGGGAAACAAATTGGTCAAGCTATTTTTGAGGAAATATTTACGACCGAAAAATTACAATTTTGAAAGTATAGTAGTTCCATTCGGTCATTTCTAGGATAACTCAATTTATTTAGCACAAAATCGAATTTGTTTCAAGTCAAAAAAAATAAATACAAATCGTTTAAACTCCGGTTACTTCAAAGTAACCTGGTTGGTCCCAAGATATGATCGACAAATATTTTACTCCTACACAAATAAATTAATGTAAAATAGAAGATTTTTAAAAATCATTTTAAAATAATGATCTTCATCTTAGATGGAATACTTTTGAGATCATCGACATCTTGATATTTTGTAATAACTTTTTTTCATAGTCATCAGATAAATAGTTTTCAATTTTCATACCAGTTTTAACTCAGAATTTTTAAAGCTTCTTAGAGTAAAATAAAAAGAGAATAGTCTTTATCAAAAACTTTAAATAATAATTTCAAGTTGACTTGAATTAATAATTTTAGTTAAATAAACAAAAATGCAGGACACACATTAGATTTCACATTAATAATACAAATATGGTTGAATAGAAAACGATTGGAGTTTTTTTAACAGACACGTCTTGAGAATAAGGGAGTCGAGTAAAATTAGTACGACATGGTCAAAAATTTCCGTTTGCAGCCAGAAGCAGGCGAACAGGCGGACAGCAGCAGGTGGTAGTCTCGAATCTTAGGAAGATTCGATCTATGCGAGCGTCTTCTCTTCACTTTTCAAAGCAAAACTCCCTTTTGGTCTCTTATACTGTACAAAAGAGAGAAAGATTTACCTTGATCTCTATGCCTACGGCAACAATCGAAATAAAAAGAAAACAAGACAGAATAAAGCCCAATGAGTTTCGACGAAAGAATCCGATGCGCCAGACTTAATCTTGAAAAACTAAAAAAAGGAAAGATGGTCATTCTCAATATAATATTCTTCATTATGAGAAAAATATTTTGTTGCTGCAACAGATTGGAAGTCTTTCTGTTAAAACTCATGAAAATCGTTGTGACTATAAAAACAGTTTTTTAATAAAATACCATCAGTCAGAGGATTCAATAAAGAAAAATTTGAGCAGCTACATTCAAGAACTACAATAATGCAGATTATGAAATAAGAAAAGGAAACTTGATGGCAAAATATGGATTTACAACATTTCTCACCAGTTCATTTAATTATTTTCATTCTAATTAAATAAAAAATTATGATCTGTACTTGTGAAGGTATCAAATCATCCATGACATGTTGCAAATTTGCTGAAAGTATTATCGAGACATTTACAATTTTTTTCCTGTAATTATTACTGATATTTAAACTCATGCACAGCTTTGGTTATAGTTGAAATTATGACATCGCTTAGGATAACACTGCCATTTTAATTTAAAGTTATTCCAATAACTCAATCTGCATAATCGTACATCTTCATCAAAAAAAAGCATTTTGATGCAAGTCTGCTTCTCGTTGCTTATTATAATTCAAATGTATCATATTTTAAAATTCATTTTCATCATTTTATCTTATATAATCATCAACGAATGATAAAAAAATTATTTAAAAATCTTCAAACGAGTAATTTATTGTTTATTAACTTTTAGGGTTTAAAGCTTTAGAAACAGACATTTGATTTTCAAGAAGAGTCAGTCTAAATAATGAATTTATTGTTTTTCTTTACAAACTGGAAATAAAAGTATTTTCTTTTATTTATCAATATGATATTGAGCGTATTAAACACTTACATACAAGAATTACAGTTGAAAAGAAGCCGTTGAATCTAAAAGAATTGAACGTGCGCAGACGAATAAGTATCAGTGGTCACGGGCACAAACACCCTGGAGATACATCACACTCACTTCTCTCCAGACAAATATACATACATATATTCTTGGCTCGCGCGCGAGTAAGCGCAATGAATAAAAAGACGAGGAAAGGAGAAGTAGTTGAAGAAGGAGAAGCAAGAAGACCGATATTATATAGCTTGAACGGAACCAAGTTCCTTTGTAAATCAAGAGAAGAAGAAGAATATAGAAGGAAGACAGAAAGCAATGTTGAAGAGGTAGAATAAAGTCAAAGTATGTAGCGGTGGGCGAGCTGCTGCTGACTAGTATAGCATTCTGCCGACAACGCGCCAACGAACGTACGGTGGACGAAGCTCTCTGTACATTTGCGAACTTCCCACATACTCTAGACTACCAGAAAACTAACATATAGATATGTCAGTTGATACAAAGGTATGAAGTGAAATCAAAACTTTGGATCAAATTATTATTTAAAAAAATTCATCAACACCAGTCAGGTCATGATAATAAATAGTTTCATGATAAGAAGTATTGACCATGATAAGTTCTTTGACTTCAAGAACGAATCGATGCAATGTTAAAATAAATCCATTCAATAAATATTTTAATAGTTTAACTGATTTATTAAGAAATTTACATTGATTTTTTTGATAGGAAATTCATGATTGATAGAAATGATAATCTAACATTTGAATGGTACAAGAAGTATTTGATAATGAAGAAATAAAAAAGAAAATTTGTTTTCTCTAGATTTCAATAAGTGAAAATTATTCAGTAATTAACGACTATCCATTATTAGTCTGTGCTATTAATTTCATCAGTGACATACTTGTAACAAGACATCCACTAGTCTAGAGAGTTTGGACAAAAAATATAGGGAAATTCATAGTGTAAGATGGGGTAGTAGAGCAAAACGAAAGAGTATAAAAAAAAACTTGAAGTTTTTCTAAGAAATTGAAACACAACAAAAAAATTGCACCTATAATTAGTTAGATAAATAATTAAAATCAATTTTTTTAGTTAAGAACAAATGATCTTAAATTACGCGAATCTTCTTGTCTTTTATAAATGAGTTATAAATATTATCTTATTATCATATAAATCTTTGTTCTTTAATTGCTCCTTAAATCTTAAATTAGTTATATTCTTTGGATACTTGGTGATCATTCGACGAGTAGGTACATTCAACCGAAAATATCTGCTCTAAATAACATTCTGTTCTCCCAACTTATTGAGAACTTTCAATGTATGTACAGAAATATACATATGTGCATAAATCTGAATTTATTTCTGGATAACGCTTTCATTTCAATCTAGATCAATTATTTTTTATTTTTGTTATAAATAATATTCAAAAATAGCCTGAAAACAATCATCCTGAACCAAATTATTAATAAGAAAATATTTTCACAGTAATTTTGCATTTGATATTTTAAATTAAATAAAGCATTTATAGAAAATATATAATTTTATGAGTTTGATATGTTACATAAATTAAATTTAATCATGAGTAGAAATGTTAGGTAACTATTTGATAAACAAGTTTAAACTTGATTTTAAAGAACAAATACGTTAAAGTGTTTCAAACTAAACTAGTAGACGCTTAATATGCTTATATATCTTACATGATACAACCATTTGCATTCATTTAAACCCATGTTAATGGTTGGGATTCCCTATTTACGAAAATACCGAATTGTCGACTTTAGTTGTAGTTTTAATTCTGTTTGTGTTGAAAATAATATCTAAATAATAAAAATAATAACACCTACACTTTACTATTATTTTATGACACTTATTATGTCCAATTATCACACACTTTATATTACAATGTATTTCTAAAGTTTGAATAAAATTGACACTTTGTTTCCCTTTTCATCTCATAACTCAATTACTGTCGATGATTTCAACTGAGCTGTTAAGTTGGTGCTCCAAAATAAAAAGTTTGAAAATGATTGTAGGGTGTGAACATGTGTCATCTAAGTGTTTAAGTAAAGTTTGTAACGTAATGCTTTTAGTTATCCAACAAAGCTTACTCAAAAAAGGGGTTTATTAATTCTTCCTGTATTACTTTGTGTTACATAGTTTAATTATTGGCATCAGATCTCACAGGTAATTATAATTACTCAAAGTCAACTCCACTTTGGTGGTCTGATACGCAATCTAAAGGTCTATATACTAATGGTTTATTATGTAAATTAGGTTTATGGCTAATATATTCATAAATTGAAGCTGTCTAATTAGCTTCTCACCAATCAGTAAATATACTAATACCTCTAAATATTTTATAGAGTTCTATTTTCTTGAATATCATTGCTGTTCTGTAATCATCAATAAATCACTTTGTTTTTTATATTTAATTTTTCAATTATTATGTAATTGAATAAAATAATTAGAGAAATTATCAAAAGTGTTATAAAGTTCTAGTCTACTCGATATTCTTTTCTGAAATTAGGTTAATTACTAGATATTTTATCCCAATCGTTTCTCTCAAACTTTATTGTTCAATCCCACTTTCATTGATGTAATTTTTTTGCAATCATCAATTACAATTAATCGAATAAATGGTAAATATTTTTCACCAATTGATACTGGTAAAGCTCAGGGCAAAGCTTAGTTCCAACGAGTGAAGGGTTTTGAATTTAACTCTCCAACTTTTTTTCATTGCATGCCTGAGACACATAAGATGTTTCATTGCTCCAATACAATAATTGAATTCTTGGTAAAATGTACGTTACATGCAAATAAAATGTAACAAATCCCTTAGATCCTTTTGTGTAGAATCTATTGAAAAAAAATTAATCACTCTAGAAAATAATTTTTTTAAATACCATAAGGGTTCTTGAAATGGTGAGACTGCGCACTTTAGTGCATGTAGTTGAATTCCACTAATCCCCACCAGAGTCTGAAGTGAGTCTTTGTTCGTCCTTTGTTTATGTTTTAGAATCGGTCGGCTTCATTGTCGTTGCATCGGATAAACCATCCAACAGGGTTGCCAACTTCTCTACATTTTCGCCATACAGTGTTTTTCTCTCATCCACCCTCTGCACTTTAGTACTTTCCACATCTCTATAAAACATAAGTCGTTTTACATTTGCCTTTTTTCTAGCACCAAGTACATTAAGGCTTGCAAATAATGGACCAATTTTGATTGGTATGGAAGTTGATAGTCATACTAAGAAGGAACAAGGGTTAAGCTGATCGTAGTTGCCATGGTAACTCTCATGAACGATGACTCACACTTCCGGTTTCATTGGTGACGCTCTGATTCGTGGTGAAAAGCACTCTCCGTATTATCACTTGAAGGATATACTTTTTGTTTGTTTTTCAATCTTTTAAACTTTTACAAAGTTCTAACTTTTAAAGCTTCTAATTACTGTAGTCGCTTATCGTTTCTTTACAGCCCCAACTGGTGAAAAAACAAACATTTTTATAATTAAAAAGCACCGTATTAGTAAAATAGAATTTAAAAAATGATCGGACCATGTAATTATTTTGAGTGATTCTTCATTATCTTCAACAATGATAACATCGACCTAGAAAACTCTCGATAATTCAATCGCTTTAACCAACCTATTATTAAATTACTAATCTATGCCTTCATATCATACGTATATTGGATTTGTAATTCCAATAAAAAATATCTCTGTGAAAAATAATCAACCTGTCCTTGAGTTAGCAAGTCTTATAAAAAATATTCCACCAAGAGATAATACTGAGACACATTTAAGACCCAGAAGAAAGATGCATTTATGTTTTATTCAATTGTCCACCTGAATGTCACACAAAGAACTTTAGGTTTCAATTAATTATTTTATAATTAACTATCAGTTAGTTTAACATTAATGATTATTGATTAGAGTTTTAAGTATGTTTATACTCGATATAATGTTAAAGAAGAAGCAACATCTTAAAGGAATGTAAACTAGTCCGTGGGAAACTTTGTGCACTTGACTTGGATGGTCACGACGAGGTATATCCTCGTCAAGGTATAGGATTTATTTACATAGCACGTACTTGGGCTATACCATACTCACATACCTTAGCATACATGTTATAGAGTATAGACTATAAGTATTCAATAGTAAATCTAATAGTACTTTCTTGGTAATAGAGTAATAATTCGATAAATAAACAGATACGTGAATAAAACGATGAATATTTATCAGCTAATAATGTGTATTATTATTATTTCATGAAAGCTATAAATGCGTATGTTGATTGGGATGTATATCCCGCCTCTTGAATAGTTGGTATAACCATGTTGAGTGTATATCCATAAGGATAATATAAGTTTCAGTGATATAAGATAAGTAAAGAGACAGGCTGATCGTTTGAGCTCTCAGTGGACTTGCATAGCAGAGCAGAAGAGTCTCGCGGTTCTCCCACTATTTAGAGTTAGAGAAGAAAACGATCCATATGTATTCCCTTTGTCCTTTTTTTTCTAACTTGCTTTATTCTTTCTTATTTGTTTCTTTCTCGCGCTCTTTTCCTGTTCTCGTCCTCACCAGTTGGTTAGAGAAGCTACAAGCGCGCATGTCCTTTTCCCAGATACAACCTCTGTAACTTTAGCACACTCCCAACATCATGCTGATATCAACTCCGAGCTTTTTCTTCAAATCATTATACTGTTCATTCATTTTTTAACCAAACGATCCTTTAGAAATTTTATATTTATCAGCTAGGTGATAAATTTGTCAAACTCTTCTTCAATGATGATGACTTGTTGATGATTTTCAGTTAATTTCATTGAATGTTGGAGATTAATTCTTAAATTATCAATTTAACAACCTCCCTAGTATAAGTTTATGTTCTTTTTTTATTCTGAAACATTAACAGAAATATTCACCAGTGAGTCTAAATGCATTCCACTGCGTTATTTTTAAGTTAAAATTGAAGTCTATTGCTCTTGGTTTCTTCTCTCCCACGTTCGTTGTCACACTGTCGTAGCGGTGGTGCAGGAAAATCAGGTTGTTGCCCTCTGATGCGACATAACCAACAAATGATAGGCCAAGTACAACCTTCTCTCTTTCATATGTATTTCATTTATACAGACATACATATTTACTTTGTTCACTTATACATACGTATAATGTCATTTGAGTGAAACTAGCCTACAATTTTATCCTGACACTTCTTTCAACCTCAAATCATTTGCAAATCAAGAAGATGACCTTCCGAATCGGAAGAGGTGAAGATTCTGAGAATATTTGCGAGGTCATTATGTCTCTTGATTTTATGTAAATACATCTGGTTATATAGGCTTATTTTTGCAATCGAGGTGGTTAAATATTAGAAATTTCTAGAAGTCTTCTTACTCTGTTGTCATCACGTCTGAAATTAAGGAATCATTTTAGAAGTAAATGGTCGATCGTACAATTAAATTTTAACCCAGATTTTTTAATCATTTTTTCTTTTTTCATAAATAATGCACAATTATGTGTCATTTGTGTAATATTTAATTTAATTTTCTAACCAAGTTTTTTATTTATAAATAGAACAATGTCAGGTTAAAAAAGATCTTACTGTGGTTAAATTTAAGAGAAAGAATAATTAAATAATTGAATTGTTTAATTCATCATAATTCAAGTTTTCGTTCAATTTTTTGTCACACAAACTTGTCTGAATGACTTTTATATCTATTTTTTAAAATGGAGTACGTTAAAATACTCCAAATCCTCGAAATTTTTTTAATTGTTATGACAATTTCATTTAGAATGAATTGTGATTTGTTTGTAAACAAACAATTATCGAATTATTGGATTACTTTTCAATGTCATGTGTATAAAATGAGTATTTATGTATTTATAAGTTTCTATTATACCTGTTGATATATTTTAAGCCTCTGACATTTGGAGGTTTTATCTTCGACAAAGTCAGTCAAAAATTCTGTCACAACTAAATGAAATTGGTGATATGTATGCGTGTGTGTATTTCTACACAAAATTTTCATCTGCTTTTCTCCTACGCAGTCTTCATCTTTTTTTTATTAGAAATGTATTCGTCCTTTCGTCGACCTCATTTTTTATGTCTATTCTGAATTTAACGCTTCTTTACTAAGAGCAATCTTTCCATTGGACTTTCACGCCACACACAGTGAGGTAGAACTGTTTCAGTTGCCTGACGTATATTCCTGTGGTGGATTCGTCTTAACTTAACATTCTTCTTCTCTCTTTATCTATCACTCGACCAGCAGATAGAGTACCAGAGTGACGGGTTGTAACACACTCAGTCTGAGTGGCTGAGTGAAATAGCAGATATTAAAGAAAAGAATAAAGAATGAGAATAACTTGAGATTTGTTACGGGAACACGAAGACGCGTGCCCGTGATTTGACCTCGGTGTTTGCTCCATTCTCTACCGATTTGCTGATGGCGCCACTGACGACGTGTTTTCTCGAACTCATTCGGGTGCATTGGCCTCCTTAGCGTCTCTCTCTCTCTTTTTCGCCGTGCGCTGCAACTCTTGCTTAAGATTGGCTATTCGTGATAGTTTGAAATTCTTCGTTCTTCCTCTCTCACTCCTTTCTTATATTCAGAGTCTTTTTTTACGCATCACACATTCATTTTTATGCTCCTTGGCTTTCGAGAGCATCGAAATATCCAGTCGCTGTCTGGAGACGACCTCGGTGAGAGATATGGACCTATAACCGGTATAATCATTTTCCTCAAGTATGGGTAGATACGCGGAGTGTTTCTCTCACTCTTTGCTTGTGAATTCTTCAACCATTACTCTTTTTAAATGAGACCGATAATGATATAGAATTATCATTGTAACCACTTACTTGTACTCTTCATCAGATTTATTTACATATTCACTCCCTTTATGTATATATGTATTATTTATGTATATATTTATATACATATTGTTGTATGTGCATTGCAAAGAGGAATGCATGTCAAAGGGTTCAAACATAAAGATCGAAGGTTCTAGTGAGAAAACCGGCTTGATCGTGAATGCCAGTCTGTTTCCCTGTACACTCTTTTATTTTTATTTTTTACTCTTTGTTCTTCATTTTTTTCAATCTCTTGACGAGCCGATTTCCAGCATTCTTTTCTTGTTTCAATCCTCTGTGAATAAAATAAAATTACCCAACCATTTTATAATTTTTAAAATCTCTGCCGCGGTAATGTGACTAATCAGGTGAAATACTCCAAGAGTATCGAGTATTCACACAATGAGATGAAAAAAACCTTTCTCAAATATAAAAGTGCTTCCATTAAGCGTATTGATAAATGAAATAAATTCAAATGTAAGCTTATGGCCCACTGAAGATGATAGAGTTAATGCAGTACTTGACTTGCAATTTAAGTACTTTGCAAATGCAAGCAATACATTTCAATCTTGAGAAATGTCATTGAATTTTGAAGATAGTCCTTGCCAATCCTTGCTGGTAGTGACGAATAAATGAGACAGTCAGCTATACAGTATTTTCATATACTATCTAATGAATAACAGATTTTTGGAGCTTCGTAAATTCGGCAACACCGTCATCATACCTGAATTAGCTAGAGTTTCATGGTGGTTCTCGATTCGTTCTGATTCTGATACTATACAGGTAGACCATCACTATATACAAGTCCACTATTTATGAAAAATCTCATTCTTGCTTCTCCTTCTTCCTCTCCGGCATCCACTTCTTCGTTTTATTCTTCTTTTTCTTTTTCTTCTTCTTCTTCTACCTTTTACCACCTACACAATCGGTCTCCAACACAACATGAAGAAGAGTACTTGAATACCTTGTATACCAAGATTACCAATACTCTTTCTTCCTTTTTGTCTATACAAATCATGATTTTGTTGACTGATGGTCTTGAATACTGGAAAAATACAGAATGATTCAGTAATGACATTGATTTGCCCCCATGATTCCTTGGAGGCTAACATGAACATCAGGGTTTTGATTAATTGAAATATTCAAATATAAAGGTTTGAAGGTTAAATAATTTTGAGCATATCATTAAATGAAATCGATGGTGTGTAGAACTGTAATTGTAACTTGTGTAGGACAGTAGTGAATTTATTGATGACACGCGTATGAATAGTAGGGGTAGGATTATCAATCGTCTGAACGGAAGTACGTGTGTAATACTATTTCGTAGGTCCTCTAGTGTATTTCACGGTTTTCCTTTTCGAGTACTGCTCCTCCTCCTCCATGAATGCAAATTATCTCTTCGGCGAATGGAATGCTGAGAAGAGGATAAACCTTACTCTACAAGCAGCAGCACCAGCAGTAGCAGCATCACCAGAGAAAGAGAAGAAGAGTGCAATGGCGAAGCGAGGCAGCACACTCGGCTCTTCAGGATAACGATCGATGGAAGGTTTCCAGTTTTTCTTCTTTGGGCGCGAGAGTGTGCGCTCTCCTCCGACGCCAAGCACAAAGTTGGTAACTATGCAAATTATAAGGAGAGTCTATAGATATATCTCCCACTTTTTCTACTATTGTTCTTGTTTTCTTTATTTTAACCTTTCCTTCTTTTTTTTTTTTGGCACATTTGCTCGACACTCACGGAGCCAATCTCATTCCTGGGCATTCTGCCGCCGACGTTCATACAATAAGAAAGTCATCGGGATTTTATTTTCAAGCACGTCCTTCTCTGTCTCCCACTTCTTGCTCTCTCTTATAGTGCGCTCGATCTCGCTCGTGCGTAAGCCGACCCTCGATTTCTCTTTTCTTTTCTTTTACCAGTCGACCGAGTACATTCTATACGCCTTCTTCATCCATTGCGGCTTCTTCAGCTTTTTCTCGTCGTTTTCTTCCTCATTTTCTCATTGCTCTTCTTTGACTTTTTACTTTATCGAGCGAAGCGTCTGTGCATATCTTTGGTTTTCAATTAAGTTTAATTTTTCATTTTTAATTCATGGAAATAATTATTCCAAAAGGAACGGTCGCATTTCACGTGGAGTCAGAAACTGATGGAGTTCAATGGTGGAATCAAATGAGCATGATCGAGAAATCGAGGAAATTGAGAGCGACTATTATCGCTCGTAGATAATTTGTGCATAGTTTCACCTGACAAAAGGCTCCAGCGTGACCAACTACATGAGGAAATATTATTTCTTATAAAGTTTTCTACATAACTTGGAATATATATTTAACAACAAGTATATACATACATGAATCTATGTTTTCAGAGTTCAAGTTTTTCGCTTACTCACGTACATACTCCGGACATACAGAGATATGGTTTATCTACCGTTAATTCTTTCGCCCGTATACAACGCTGACAATCCAGATTTTTGCAAAACTGGTCAAGTTTTTGTGTGTCAATCAATTTTTATTCTCTATTAATGATTGTACTTGTTCAGGAGTCTAGGGTGAGAATGTACAATTTCTAATTTATTTATATGTGGTATGTTGGTGATCGATGGTGTGTACGTGATGATAGAAAAGAAATTAATTAAATACAAACTGGTTGAATTACTTTAGATTATAAGATGATGACAAAGACCATAAGATTTCTTAGCTTACAATGTTATTTCTCATGACAAAGGCCAGCCAAACCTGCTTGACAACCTGTGAAATTCCTATGAATGAGCATCACAACCACTGGTGACCGAACAACGCGACCTGTGAAGAGCAACAGCCATCACAAAATTCCTTAGGCTCAAGCGCATGCTCAAACAAGTCAACGAGATAATATAACTGTTTAACATCGACCATCGGAAACATCATTTTATCTTACAAAATAAATCAACAAGTCATAGCCATTCAAAAATCATCTATTCCGTTTCGTAACAATTAATAATTTTTTCATGCTTCTTGGATTCAGTAGCGGAAATATTCACCGGTTACAGTTAGAAGATTAAAAAAAATTCACTCAACTGCTATTCTGATGTCCTGAAATCACTAGAATAGCAAACACTTTTTTTCATTTTAAAAATTACTCAACTTAAACTAGTTTTATATTCTAGCTAGGGTCTGGACTTGCAGCCTTCTGCAACTAAATGATTCTATTTATTGAGAATAATTTTTTGCACCCAGCCAATTTACCGCTTTATTGGAGACTTTTGCATCTTCAATGATATTCAAGGATTGACATGTGGAAAAAAAGGGATTTTTAGTCATATGGTTAGAATTGTAAATAGGGGATGAAAGGATTAAAACTCTGTCAAAGCATCCGTGAGAAAAAATCTGAAAAATAAGGAATAAATTTATAAATCATAACTCAACAATCTGGCGAACAGATTTTGCCAAAAAAAATATTCTCTTTATTGTTATTTCACGTGACTATTTACTTAAAATACAGAAAAAAAGGATAATTATTATGCAGAAACTAATGACTAAAATCAACTTATTTCATAATTAATTAATTAAATCAATTATTGAATATAAAAAAAAAATTTATATTCTAATATGATTGCTATGAATTTAAACATGTTTGTTGATTTAGTGTTTTAACCTTTATTTAAGTAAGCTAAGACAGTGAATGAACGGAAATAAGGTAATATGTTGAAAGTATTAATTTTTAACATATAAGTAACGCAACTTTTCACTTGGTTTTTTAACTTTTGAGTACGTTCTACTTAAACAGACAATAAAAAAGATAGAGAACGTACGATGGAATGAATTACTGTTAGGAGTATTGATAACTAAACCTTGTTGTAAGAATTATTTCAATAACAGTTTCACCGAAGCCAAATAGTTAAATATTATTTACAGTTAGTGAATAATATTTTACTTTAAATGATAGTATCCTTCAAGTATACATATACTGCTGTACTGAATACATTCTGTTGCACTGTTTTAATCGATCCTACCATTTACCAAGTTACAACAATTAGAACCGACATACCTAGACGAGGAATTTCGGATAGACAGGACCATTAGTAGCTCTAAAATTAAAATCTAAATACACGTCTAAAACAATTTTAAAGCTTTATTAACTACATGTCAACATAATATTAATATTTAAATTTAAAAAGACACAGTTTAATGATTTTTGTTTGCTAAAATAATATTTTAATTCAAATACAATTAACGGATTCACAAATCTCTTAACATTTGTAAAATGTCTTCTATATGGTATACTAAACATAGAGACAACTAATTCATTCATAAAATTATTCAAATTAACGAAACAAAATCAAATTACACGATCCTCAATAACCCATTAAGGAGCTGTTAAATAAGCATAAAAAATATTTACTTAATATCACCGCAATGTAAATTTGAATTTTGAGCCAATTTAAATTCGCTATTATTTGCGCACGATGTTTAGCGCAGAATGTCACGTGACAACAAGTAAGTGGGAGACACTCCTCCACCAAACCAGGGGAAGTCTACAACGACAGTGGTTTAAAAGTAAAGATTTCGCAGTATATTTAACCGAAAAAATGCATATTTAAATTTTTTGCCATCATATTTTGCAACATGTTGGCCGTAAGTGACCAATAAATAAATTCATTGTCAACCACCCATTGTTCAAGTGGGTTGTAAATCATAGTCACCATATAATGTACGATGAGTGCGAGTACATAAACGTAAAACATGAGTTGAACTTAATAACAAAACTTATGAAACATTTCATTATTAAACAAAACAATTGTTTAATTATCAATACGTAAATAAATGTCATTAGTATAATTAAAAGGAATAAATGTCAATAAAAAAGAAAGTATTGTGTAATTTGGCACTAAGTTGCATTCAATCATCTGTCATGAGTAATGGATAAATAACAATTGATGGCAAATGAGAGAAACGGCAGAAAATTGAGGTTCCTTTTCCCACGTTACATAGCGACAGTTAAAAGCCTTGAAGTTATGAGCAAAACAAGACAAAAAGGTCGATTCTCATCTATAAGTGTTATGTGTTCGCATATGCACATCCGATGGGAACTTTACTTAAGGTCTAGCTATTCACATTACTTTAGTATACGAGGTCAATGCCACCGCACGTTCCGTGGCCCCACTTCACTTGACTCGACTTGGCCTCTCCTCAACTCACTCCGCTCTCACTCTTTCTTCTATCGGACGCGTCTTTCAGCTCCGTGTCTCACTTGGCCACCAACACCGCCTTCTTTTACCACCGCCCCCGCTCAAGAGCATCATCATCGACCGTATGTGCCATCTTACTCTCTCAAACATTTACATCTACACACGCACACTCTGGACATCCATGAGTATATACATAATAAAAAAACAAAGAATTAATCAATCGAGGTATATACTCAAATATACACAAGTTTGGCTCTTCTTACAGATTATATTTATCTGTTGGACAGATTCCCGTATTTTTCTTCTTGTGCTTCTTTTAATACTTTATTGTATGGGTATTTTTATTAATAACCCTCCGATAATTCACGTTGTTATTGTCTTTTATATTAGAGGTATTCCTAAAAATAATGAAATTTGACTTTGTACTATGAATAAATTAACGTTGAAGTATAAGTATAATTATTTTGAAAATATTGAAATTAATCCAAACAATTTAGTGTTTAGATAGCATAAATCAAATACTGTAAATGTTTGAGTAAAAAGTGTCTTTGAGATTTATAGCATTTATAGTTTTGTTTTATAAGTTTTAAAAGCACTCCAATTGATGGTATCTGTCTTGTTTTAGGACAATCTTATATCTATAGAGATTCCCAATTTTTCAGCTTTGTCAAGAGTGACAGATTAATGTCAAGGTTAAATTAGTCCTAAAGTGTCCACAACTGTCATAACAAATTTTATACTTGCTTCTTTACACTCGGAAGCACTTCTTCATCTTGCTTTCGTTATATCACTACTATCTTAGTATCTTTCTTCATATGCTTGTCAACGAACAAACATTTCTTGAGGTCTTTGGCTTCGAAAAAATTTTAAGGAACCGTAATACGCTTCTTTAAGATGAGAGGGTTACTGAGCTTCGGAGTCTTATTCATTTTTTTTTCTGGTACAAAGAAGATGGAATTAATGAAAGGTGACTTAAAGGTTTCGAGACAAAAAAATTTCTGGATACAAATATTGAACTTTGAATACAATTCTTTTGAATATGATTTCAGGTTAATTTATAAATTAATGTAAACATATATTTTTAAAAATAAAAATAATTATTCAACAATAGATGATACAATGCCGGAAATGTTTTGGAATTCATTTCATATAACTAAGTAATTAAAATTGATTATGATTGTGTTCTTCAGTCAATTATTCTATCAGACTTCATTTAGATTGAATAAAACATATGGAAAATTTGCAAATGAATTTTTTATTGAATAGAAATTTTTTTCAGCCTTGAACTAATAATATTTTTTTGTATAAAATTTTTTTATTTTCCATAGTTATGAAATAAATAAATGATAAAGTTTTATTTATTATTGCCAATAATAATTTAAAAAATTATTAACAAATATTCGTTCATATATATATATATAATGAGTATAATGTTATTTTTTAAACTAAGATAATCAATTTGAATGTTGCAAAAATACCGAATCATCATTCTCACAATTATTTCTAAACAGATTCAGGTATTTACGTAATAAATGACATTTGGACTTTGTTTCGCAGACATAACTTAAACTTAAAAAAGATGAAGTTAATAAATATTTTTATTGCTCTATAATGATAATTGCTTTAGCAAAGACTGATGCGCAATATAGATATAAATTTCTTACATTTCTCAAAGCATCGTTTTATTTTGATAAATATCACAAAACCTTGATTTTTTCTTGCTTTAAAATCAAATGAAGGACATTTTTAGGTGTCAATAAGTCTAGGTTATTTAGATAATAATGTGAGTAATAATACTTCATTAAAGTCAATGTTGATTTTAGATCATAAAATTAAACAGAGAATTGGATTCGTATTACAGAAAAAGTCATGCTTTGAGAGAAGTCAATTTTAAACAAGCCATGCAATGGTACCAGTTCAAAGTGGAGCTCTATATTATCAACTTCCTTATGATATTAAATAATCGTTGACAATTTCTAATCGTCATTGTTTAATTTTTATGAAAAATGAAACTTTTAACTATGATTCAGATAGATCGAATTAAATTATTATCAACAATATCTAGTTTTACTGTATAATGTATAAAATAATATCAGTATTCTTACCAGTAGTATTCCTGTTTTGTATTCAGTATGAAGTTTAGTCGAACATTTTAATTCATATGCATCTGAAAAATTCATCTGCATTTTTTTGAAAGTTTTTCCTAAAGTATTATCTCAAGTTTATAAATAAAAAGTTAACCGATTTTTAAAAGTATTTTATAATTTTTCTTCATACTATATTATAATTTTTCCTTAACTCAACGTGAATCGCATTTAAATTTAAAGTAAAAAAATTTTCAATTAATGAGGAGTTTTTTTAAGAGAAACGATAGAACTGAATGACATTAAATCGAATGTTATTATGTCTTTATTTTAACACATAGATTGACATTTGAATGAATAAAATACCATTTCTTCCTCAAAAATTGGCATCCAAGAGAAATTAAACTATGTGCATACACACAATTGATTACTACAAAAAATTATAAATATTTCTTATAATTTTATAATATGAAAATGTATTAGAATTTTTATTTTGCCATTTTAGACTTATTACAAACCCATTTTTATATTAAAAAAAATTCAACCGAAGAATTGTATCGAATTTTAAGCAATTTATTTATGGAATTCTTTGTATCTTTGTTATACTATTGTAATTGTGCAGTTATATTATCGGCAGAAAAATCTTCTCCTTATATATTTTTACCTCTTACAGGTGAAAATATTGATATAAATAAAGTTTTCTACTTCTATAAAAGTATTACAATCGATACCTTTCAGCGCCAACTCACTTATAAAACTATTGAAAAAAGAACTTTTTTTTCAAAATTATTATTTGGTTATTTATCCAAAGTGTGAAAGTTCTTTTATGTATTAAATTTTTTTCTATAGAATGCATTTTCTTTGAAAGGACCAGTAATCAGGCTATCTATATCACATACAATTTTATCCATAATTATCATTCACATAAAAGACTCAAAGGGGCTGATATAGAAATTGATTCAATTTTCATAAGTAAATTCTGTTTTATATAAGAAGATTAATAAAACTTAATAATAAACACATTTTTACTTTCTTCGTCACATTTCAGAGCTTTTAGTATTTTTTATAGAGGGATATTCCTCGTCTTAGTTACACTTATTTATCTAGCTTGAATGTAAAGTAAATTACTGATTCAATCATTAGTATTGTATTTGAACTTACACAATGTTTGAGGTAAAATTTTTGTTAAGTTGATACAAATTTTGTAATAATGAAATCCTTATGAGTATACCAGTACTGTTTTTAATTTAACTAAATTATATTATTTAATAATGGAAAGTTCATCTTGAGCTTTGAACCGCAGTTGACATGGTAAAATAGAAAACTAGGTCATAGGGATGATTCTGATAACTCAGCCGGATGAGCATCCCCGAAGGGGAAGGTTTCTGATTCGATTCCCACTTGGAATAATTTTTTGTGGGCTTATCCTTGACCATTCATCCACATGAACCAATGTTAATTCATTAATTACAATAATTTATAAACTTATTTATTAATTTGTAGATAAAAAAAATTCCCAAGAACTTGAGTAATTAACAAATAACTTAGAATAAATCTATATTCTATTATATTTAATTGAGAAAACAGATTATTTACAATGAAATTATTTGCAGCAAAATGATCATTTCCTTTATAATTTTAATTGATTTTATATAAAAGTCCAAAGAGTCGCTAATAATTCATTTTTTTTATTTTACATAATTATGAGAATTAAAAAATTCATCAGAAAAGAATTATTTTTGCCTTGAACGTAAATAAAATATTAAATTATTTAGAGTATAATTGATTGTCCTTAATAACTAGCTGCTGGATCTAGAAAACACGATGAACATATGGCTATCGACATACTACCCCGATCATTTAGAAAATTATCTAGCATATTGATAAAATGCGAACAGCAGTGACGCGATGACGAATATTATTTCCAAAATTTTCATCAGATGCTGTAGAAAATAGAAAATGTGACGGTCTCCAATAAATTTCAACGAGTCATTTCAGGACGGAAATCAATACTTTTCTGATCATGCACTAAGGTGTGACGAAAAGTAATTAAAGCTTATATATATATATATATATATAAAACTGGTATATTTATACCGGTACTAACATCCTGCTTTCCTTAGTTACTTTGTACATGAAATTACCAAGGAACGTCTTCGTCCTTGGTGATATCATTGTTTATAGATTTCTCATCCTGATAAAATCCGACGAGTCGAACAAATTTAAGTAGTCTATTATATGATTAAATTAAGTAGGGCATCACTGAATTGATCGCAGTTTTCCCGTGACAACATGTTTATTCTTCTTCTCCCTTACATTACTCCGATTTTATGCTTTCTATTGATCCATTGTAACAAGCCTGGGTAAATGATTATACTCGGGAAAAAAGTGATGTTAATTTTACGTATATTAACACAGTTCAACTTCAGACACATTAGGAATTAAGTCTAACAAAAAAGTATTCAGATAATTTAATGCCAATTTCCTTTGATTAATTACACAATCATTTTAATTAATTCAAAAGCTTTTAAAAGATCAATAGTAAATAGAAAGCTTATAATCAATTGCCTCTGAGTCCAATGGTTAATTAAAAATTTCTACTCAATAAGTATTATTTATTTTCCTCATCACTTGAAGACTATTATTGTACACGAATATTTTTTAATCAACACAAACTTCAAGTTTCTAAGTCGAAAAAAAATTGTCATATAGTGGTAATATTCCCCTATTGCTTGAATACTGGTTCATCAATAGAATAGTTCTGAGTATTTCTAACATAAACAGTAGAACATTGATAAATTCAAACAGTCAGTATAGTGATGAGATCATCAATTTCCAAATCTTGAGATGTTTTTCTTTTATTTCTAAAATGGCTCATGCGCATACACTCATAGTATCTAATCACGATAGTGGTAGAAAAGATGTGCTTTTATTTATTTATCAATTTTCTCTTATAAGACACATACGTTGTCTCGTATGAAAAAATACTTATATCTATATGTGGATAAAATAAGAATTCTAATACTCTACTAAAGGGCGCAACACCCTCATATCACGTTGGCGTTGACAATAAATTATTTATGTTCACAATCATACATAAATTTTACGTATTTTTATGGACGAATTGTGGATAAGATAAAATAACGTATGGTTTGATTAAGAATACGATGAATGGAACAAAAAATGTCCATTATAATGAGTAAATTCATTTTATGTTTAATTTTTATGGAGCAGAAATAATCTTTTTGTCACAATAATTGGAAAATTCCAATCCTTTTTTCTTTAATTCACTAATGAAAAATTACATTTTTTTTCTTCAAGTAGATTTGAATTAATTAACAAAAAAAACTCCAGCCATGTCAAATTGATCAATATTGAATTAAATTCTGTAACTACATACTAAGAGGATTTTCATCAGTGCGAGAGATATTAAGGGCAATTGTTAGCACTAATGGACTCACCCTCGATTTTTATGACCTTGAAATACCTTGTTTAATTTGCTAGCTGATATAATATGTGACTCATGAGTGTATTAACTTATACTCTTAATCTGATAACTTTTAAAATTTAATTTGATAAGTATCTACAGAAAAGTCAATGATACA
The DNA here is from genome assembly GCF_013357705.1 of Chelonus insularis. Taxonomy (NCBI): domain Eukaryota; kingdom Metazoa; phylum Arthropoda; class Insecta; order Hymenoptera; family Braconidae; genus Chelonus; species Chelonus insularis. The sequence continues at coordinate 45,603 of NW_023276489.1, read as the reverse complement.
ATTCATCGTAAAAAAATCATTTAAATAAGCCCACATCTTTCAGAGGAAAATATTTCAATTAAATGGATCGTAAATTAAAGATGAAAAAGACCAGACCACACCATGAAAGGTAATGAATAGAATCTTTTCTTTTTTTTTCTTAAGAAAAAATACAACTGGAAATATTTGTAATAATAATTTCTAGAAAGTGAATACATAATATATTGTAAGAGGACCAGACGAACCTGCTTAGCTGCATGCATCTTAAACTTCTTCCTTGCATCCCTTGATGACGTCTTAACACATCGGGTTCTTTGTGTCCTTTGTGTGTGCTTTGTCTCAGAGTCTGCTTCATTGTTTATATTATATCAAAATACTAGGAAGTGCTTTATTGCTGTTTAAGAGGTTCTAAACTTTCATGCAGTTTAGACACAGTTGCATGACAAGTTTCTCTTCATTATGATGAACAATAAATCTTGGAAATATTTAAAAATATCTCAAATTAATGAAATCAATGAATCTCATTAATGATCATAATAATATGTTTGCTATGATCTAACCAATCGCTTCATTGAAGTGACAATAATATTACCTTAGAATTATCTTGCCAATTAAATCTATTTTTGCTGATGTTTCAAACCAATTTGTTTCACCTTGATGAGAACATTGATGATTCATTTAATTCGCTGAAATTTCTCTGTAAAGATATCTGAGTTTATTTGTCCTAGAGAATGAATAAAGATAAAGATGATATTAAATTATTTCAAGTTTTTTTTAAGAAATGAACTGCTTTCATCAATTAAAAATTAGAACACAATAAAATTGCTTGAAGTTAGCTCTACTAGAAGAACTCTGTTCTAAGGATTTTCTGGATATATCCTAGCAAAAACCTGGAACTAGTCCTTGTTCAGTTTTTTTCCAAGGTCTAATGAAAGTTCTAGTCCAATAAAAGCAACATTATCTTAATGATGTTCATAGATCTTCCTATCAACGTCACTAAAATAATCAACATGATGAAATTTGCTGACTGAGGGATACAAGATAAATTAGAATTAATTGACGTATAGGACAATTTTTTTTATTTCATTCCAAGTATGTTTTTTTGGAGGAAGAATAGTAAGTAGTACCTCAGGAGTGATTATTTCATTATGTTTTAGTTTAAAAACTATAATATTTCATGGTGTCCAGTGCATCTATTAATTCTATCTCTCCCTAGGGTATGTTCTATTTCCTCAAAAGTGTGATTATTTCCTACTACTTCGAGTGAAATACACTTTATATTAGAAATTGAACATTATTTGTGTTTGGTATTCTAGTGGAAAAAATGGATAAAAATTATAGTTTTAGAAAATACAACGTTAAAAAATGAATTATCAAAATAATGCATAGCTTTCCTTACAATTTATACTTTCCAGTAAATTTCATTGTTTTTTTAATTCACGTTTAACAGCACAAAAATTTATTGCTTGTACAAAAATGGATTTGTTCACTGTTAAATACATTTAACATACATAGACTATAGTCTAGACTGAAATAATTTACTACAATATCTATTTTCTCCCTTTATAAGATCGATTTTTTCAATAAAATCTGTTCGATACTCAAAATATATGAGAGTCTAAATATCAGAATATTAGAAAAAAAGTAATAGGAACAAGTCCAACATAATTTCGTCCTGATTTTCTACATTCATTTCATCTCCAGCTGACTTGGTAGTGTTTGCACGGTGTCTTAACCCTTTTATCCCTTAAAAAGCTTCATATCCCACAGCCGCTCCTCCGTCATAACCTTTACCTATGAAAAAAACTTTGATATATATTTTCTCTCATGCCTTTTATTTATTCTCCTATAAAAGTAGAATATTTTTACTTCTACAGCTCGATCGTCAAATCATTCTTTTTTCACCCATACGAGCCTTACTTACTCTAGTCTTCTTTTTTCATTTATTCCTCCTACTGATGCCTTCCTCTCTTGAGCTTTTCATTTCGCTTCGCAAGCCTCTGTCAAGTTATATTCCAATCTTTCTATTCGACTCTGATGATTATTACAATCCAGCCATTTTTTTACAGCGAATCGTCTATTTTTAAATATTTTTCTCTTTATTATAAATTTTTTAATCAATGTTATATTTATTGCTGGATAAAATGTCAACAAGACAATCAAGGATTTTCCTGCTTTTATCTTTCAATCGCTCCATTGCATATCTGTCATTAAAACTGCAGGTCGAAAACAACGCCCAACCGTATAAGTGCAGCCTCGCCCCGTGTGCTATTTACCTTACCATGAACATAATGCTACCTACTGTGTTTTAATACGAGTAATAGTAGCGAATATACAAGCGACCTAGTGTTCGATATATTCACAAATGAGTGGAAAAATGAACAGTTTTATAATTTATACCTTTCTAGTTAGAAATGTATATCCTTTCACTGTCAATCTACGTTCTCAAAGCTTATCCAATGTGTATGTGATGATTGTTCACATGCAAGAAACACTCAATATACTGAAACTTTATGTTGCTTTTCATAAAATTGAACTTTCATTAATTAATTATCATATAGAAATTTATTCAATATTTTATCATTTTTCCGAAAATTGCTTTCTATTGAATTGATTTTTCATATTTTACTTATATTTTTAAATTTATTAACATCTCACGATGCAGATAAATTAATTTAATAAATCCGATAATCTAAATTAGAAACTTGGATGAATTTTCTTATTTTATAATTTTCATACAATCTACTTTTCATAGATCAACTTCATAAACCTTCATTTTAAATATTCAAAATGCTGTAGATTTTTTTTTTCATTGAAATAATAATACAAGAGTAGAAACATTGGCAACGTTAGTAATTAAATTTTTTAATTCTCGATAGGAAATCGAAATGATTTATTATTTTTTCACATTTCGTATCGATTATTAGCTTGTGACGTATGTGTGTAACGTGTGTTACCTACAACTGTGCACCACGTGAATTATGTATTAAATCATCTTGATAGAAAGTAAAATATAACTACAAAATTCAACTATTATTGTCTTCTCTCAATCGATTAAAATGATATAACATCATACCGATGCAACATCGCGAAAAGAAGTATTCTATTAAAAAATGTTAACTATTTTCTACTTATTGTGAACTCCAGAATGATTTATTGGACATAAATTAACTAAATGAGTTCAAACATCAGACGTGTTTTCAACGATACTGTACACAGTGTTTTTTATCTTGAGATAAAAAAAATTTAGCATAATAATAATTCAAACATGACCTTCAGAAGCATTGTTCGATGGAACGTCATATTTGTTACATTGGTATTATTTGTCTTTATCTTTATGATGCGTCACAACTGCACTCGATTACACCGCCTTATTATTACCTGTACAAAGTAAAATCACGTGATTGTTTAATGATTAACATCATAAATCACAACATTAATTTTTGTCGCAAATTAAGTCTGTAGAGAATGTTTATGAACTTAAGCGAATGGCTTATCGCTCTCCTTGGAATGAACTCGTACTATTTATCCATAGAGACACCGTTGCAATACTACTGAGTTATTGTTTAATAATATCAGACTTACTTCACAAAATATTCATCTTTAGTTTTTTATCCATCACTTTTATTATTTTGGTTTTATAACAAAAAATATTTTTAACTTCAGCTAATTGCACTGAAATAATTTTTTTAATATCTTCCAATGATTTCAATCATTTTTTTAGACTTTTATTAATTATTTTCATTTATTTTATATTACTTAATATTACCTAATAATTATTTATAATTAACAGCTATTAGTAAGTCAAGTAAAAAAAATTTCTTTTTCATGAAAGCACCAACAGGATGTTCTCTAGAAATAGAAAATTTACTCTTCAGAGATTAGTAATTTATGTATGAAAAAATGATATAGATTTCTCTGCGTATAAATACTTTTATTTAACTGGAGAAACGAATTTCTATGGTTGAGATCTTTGTTAAAGGGCAAATAGTTATGAGTATGAGCAATAACTTTAACCACAGAAACGTTTAAAAATTTTTATTAGTAATTCAATCACCTTTAACTCATTGTACAATTCTAATATTAATTATTGTTCAAATGAAAAGAAAAATTTTTTTCTTCCATTTAATTAATTTTACATAAAAATTTTCATTGATTTTTTACGTCGATATTTTTTTCAAACATATCTGAAAAGTTGATTGACTTTTAGACGTCTGAGCTTTTTAACAATTTCTATGTTTCTTTTTTAAATTTTTCATTTTGGTGTATCGTATTTTTTTGTTACTTTGACGAGACCTTTCCCAAGGGAGAGTGAACTTGAAAAGAGATACTACCCATGCAGCAAGAATATTTTTAAAAATTTTCAAATTCTTATGACTAATAACTTCATGACTAAACGTAGAACTTTCGGAGCGTGTCCTATCGTGTGTCTTTCATCGATATTGCTATGTCTTTCGGGACGAATAGACTGATGATTTTTCATACCTGAGCTTGTAAAAATCTCTTTCACTATTTAGAAGCCACTAAATAAATACACCTTATAACTTTTCAAAAGTTTGCATCTTGATATTGCAGCAAAGAAAACGTTGGACAAAAATTAAAATACAGATTCTTATGGTTGACTACTGAAGAAAGTCAAAAATTAACTTAAATCATTACAAATATTTTGAAAATTGAATTCAAATATGCATAAAATAATTTTTTCTAATAAATAGAGTTTTTATTCCATTGAATAATTAAAAGAAAATTAAAAAGATGAAATAAAAGTTCAAATTTTTCTTTAAATATTAAAAATTAATATTATTTAATGAAATAGCAAAGAAAAAATTTTCAAATATGTGATTTAAAAATACTTCGTTTATTATAACATAAGAATTTGTTGAAATTTCTATTCAATTTCATTTCAAGAAAAGAATTACTCCAATAATTGGAGCATTGAATAAAGTTAGTAAAATACTCCAAAATATAAAGAAAGATCAACAAACAGCAAAAAGTGCCAAGTCTGATTAAAACGAGATACAAAAGTTATAACAGTCTTGTCTAAACATAATATGGATTTAATCTTGATTTAAAACAAAACCCAGACGTTGTGTTTTGAAGTGTCTTGAGTAGATTGGTATAGTAAGTAAAGTGAAATCGTGGAGCAGTGAAATTCATCTCTACTTTTACATCACCATGAGTCAAACAACTGCGCAGTGCCAATTCTCACTGATATTCAGTATTTATCACTTTCTAAAACGAACATTGCAGGATATGATTGTAATTTTTGGTAAAGAAATCGGTTCACTCTTCATTGTCGACAACAAACAGTCGACAGCAATACACATTAATCATATTAATTTCTCCAGCTAATAATCAAAATGATTTTTATTATATATTTAAATAAAATACTTTATTGTAACGCCTAAAATTAATTCTGATAGTTTAATGGATCTAAACAGCTGATGAGGTTTGTGGCTAGGGATTAGTTTGCTAGAAAATAATTATAACTTCGAAAGTAAGATTATAGTATTGGTGACTTCAACATCAACTACAATGCTAGTGTTTAATTTCTCTTGTTCTTAACTTTAAATCTCGTTAATTTTGGCCTCTTCAATGCACAATAGAATTCATTTTAATTCTTGTTTCTACAAATATTATTATTTTTCTGAAGAAATACTTTACCAATTATTTTAATAAAAGCTAAATCATGATAATTTGTCAATAGAATAGGCGCTCAATGAATTGTATGATCAGTTGTGAATACATAAAAGTAATCATTATTTCATTCTATAATTCATTTCAATGTAAATAACACACGAAACTTGAATTTTTCAACATAGTTTGACGCAATATGTCTATTTCGTACGTCACCACCATTTTACTAATGGTGATGTAATTGTAAATAACGATACATGTATGTGTAACATTAATATTTAAAAAAAAAAAAAATTAACATTCATTTAACTTGGTGAAATGGTAGGTTATATCAAATAGATGATTTATTCCAATGTTATAAATTTCTTCATCTATTCGTAGTCATCAAGCTAATCTATTTAGAGACAAGCAAACTGACACATTCTGAATGCTATATACTTTAGCTATTGTCTACTTTTGTAATTGTAAAAATCCTGACGAAATTCTACAGATTTATAACTCCTGCCTTTTATTGACCTTCTGTAAGGATACGAAGGTAATTATTGCTGCAAATACTGTAAATACAATTCTAGCTCTTTCTTACGGTTAAGTGTCATAAGAAGACGTTGAATAGTCTAGTAACCATTCTTTTCATTTTGGAGAAATTTTTTGTTCTTCTTACCTAAGTGTTATAATTTATTTGAATTCAGGTCAATATATAATAGTGAAGAAGAAATTTTAAATGGTTTGCCAACAATTAGTTTTTAGTTCTTTTTTTTCTGGAAACCTCTGAAATACAATGAATGTATCTAAAAGAGCTTCTTACTTATCTGTTTGGAAAATAAAGTACAACTGAGGAAAGTCTACTGTAATTCGTCAATAAAGAGTTTGCAGAATTAGTTTGAAGAATTTTTCTTGTGAAATACTCGAGTACGAAATGATACTATCTATCGAGACCAATTCATTGCTTTAATTCTTTGTTATTGTTTCAAAGTTTCTCTTATTTTTTTTTTGGTCTCGTGCTCCATATAACGTAAAAATTAAAATTGTTTTTTTTTTTTTAGTTCTTTGACATTTCATTCATTTAAATTACTATTCTCATTGATAATTTATCAAAACTATACTCTTGTCTGCAGATTAAAAATACTGAACAATGATATTCATCAAATTCCATATCACATGATACTATTTATTCACAATAATTATTTAAATCTCGAATATAATTAATTTTAAAATAAATAGATTATTTTATGAATAAAATACTCCAATAATAAACTATTTTTGGAGTTAATTTAAAATTACTACATACGTCTACTCTTCTTCTAGTTGTTTACAATTTTTTTTCGTCTTATAAAAGACGCAATTTAATGATCTTTATCGGAGTTCGATTATTTTTCAATAATAATATGTACATTTAAATAAAATTTCTGGGGTTTAAAATGAAAGGTGTGTCTCCTTCAGATAAAAAACATTTGTACAAATCATAATCAACCGATAAATCTTGTAAGGTATTTTGCGTATTATGTTCTACACATTGATATTTTATTATTAAAACTTTATATATTTTTATCAATATTCATCATCTAAAAATACAAAAAAAATGCAAATAAATTGTAAAAACAATTAACATGATTTTTAACTAAAATAAAATCTATATAATAAACTACAAAGTCTCTTGTTTTCTCACACACCTTATGGAGTGTATAATTGATAGATCGGTTTCGATACATAAAACTTTTGTAATGACGTCAAAGTATCGATAAACTAATCAATCAAACTCGTATTGAGGACAATTATCATAATATGTACATAAAATTCATACGTTTTACAAAGAAAATTTATTTCTATTTAAAGTATATGTTTTTCGTTTATGTTAACTTAACTTCGAAGTGGATCCTTCAAGAAGAAGATAATTTTTAAAATTGTGGAGACTTAGGTTTACCAACAGGAGCACCTGAACATTGAAGAACAATTTTAAAACCTGAAAAGAGTGAAACCATTCTCAGTCTTTCTGCGAAATGAATATTTTCAAGTTAAAGTTAAGGTCCTGAAGGACGAGACAGGTAGAAAGTTGAATAGACAAGCGACAAACCGTTATGACTTGTTGAAGATTAATACGGAAAAGGACTATGATGGGTACAAACACTATACAAAGTGTAAAAGCTACAGCTAAGACTGGCGTCATTCGTTACGGAATTATTAGCTTCTTAACGCACCTAAAAGTATAAAACTTTCAACTACATAATAACAGGATAAGAATAGAATACTTTAGTACAGTCCAATGTTGAAGTCTATTTGATTGTAATGCTGATTGTTGCTATTTAGAGAAACTTATTATTAGCATAATTTGGAAAAGAATGACGTCACTAATCAATGTAAATACTTGGAGCTGATAAATAAAAGTATATTTGAAGCGTGGGTTGAATTGGTAGAACCAGTAAATTCGTACGTTACTGGTGAGTGAGGAGCCAAACTAACGATAAGTGACAAGCTGAAACTTGTGTGAATGTGTAGAGTAGCGCGCGTGCGCTCGACTTGGTGCTACATCGAGATAACTTGAGAGAGTTAAAAAAAGACGGAATGCGAATGAGAAGAAGTAATGATGGTTGAATGTACATAGGTGTTATACCGTGATGATACTAAAAATGAACAATTGTATGTGATAAGTTGGTTTGTTATGATGATTGTTAGTTAAATAATTGAACGCATCAACTAATTTTGAAGAGTCGAATGATCAATGACAAGATCAAAGTATGAGATACAACATACGGAAGGAGCGTAATCTCATTAGTATGGCACGTGCCAAGCGAGCGCCTTCAGACTCGCGCGTCACAAAGCCCCAACACTTTCAACGTCCTTCGACTCGAGGTCTCTTTCTTTGAGAGTCTAAAATGTTTGCTACACGAAAAATGATGACCCCATATTACAGACGTGCGTGTTCACCAAGTTGTGTTTAACTAAATACACGTATTGACCTACTATTCCAGCCTTGGTTATATTATGTTTTCAACTCTCAATGCGTTGATTCACCAGATGATGAGTTAACGAATAATTCTTCCATACTTGTGTATTTTTTATTATTATTTTGCTTTTTATTTTTCTACAGATGGTATATCGATAAGAAGCATATCAACCTTGGACTTGTTTTGTGTACATTAGTTAATATGTACTCCTCTGTCAACTCTCAATGAATTTTTTAATTAAAAAAATGACGAAAAGATAATTTTTAATATATAATGAGTATTGTAAACGATTTGAGAATGAATAATTTTTTGAAGAGTCAGTCGTGAATGGTATGTGTCTATTTAATAATGAATGATGAATTAGCTGACAAAAGCTAAAAACAAGATGTTGGTGAGTAGTGTACGTTTATTTGAAACACGTTTTTATATCAAAGCCGTGTGCGTATTTACCAGGATCATATAAGGCGTTTTTTAGTTCGAGACAACGTCGCGAAGGAGGAAAAGGGACCATGAACGCATACAATATAATATCTACAGAGACCTTTCTTTCGGCGTTGTCGGGACTCCACCTACACGTCGACGCGTCCCCATGAAGTTACTACGCCGGCGTTGACGAAGCAAAGTACAATCTGGCAACAGTGGCTTGCTATAACCGATATTGTGGCCGTGGATTGAATGGAGGGGAACTAGCTCAGGTCAAACCTCCCCACCCCCGACACGGCAACTCCTTGTGAGCGTCCTCGTCGACCCCATGCTCGTGCCCCACCAGGACTATAGAATTTCGTCTTTCTCATGGGTTCATCTCTCTGTCTAACGAGCACCCCACCAACGTTTCTACACACGGCCAGCTCCCCCTTTTAGTCTCGTCGTCAACAGACGCTCTCCCACACCCCTTAGGATTCCATACAACAGCCAGCTTGTTCTCAAGCCGTTTAGCGTGGTGCAGTGTAGTATTTGCCAAGCTTGTTGGTGTAAGTGTGTCTACACTCCACAATACACTCAAATGTGTTTGTACATATTCACCACGTCCTGACTGTGTCGTTGTGCTGCCGCAAATCCTCCCACCACTGGCGTGCATTTTGACGACGAATCGACGGTGGGACAGGGACAGACGCACGCCGCAGGCACCCGGGGTCCACACAGCCGTCCATTGGCTTCAACAACCTCTCACTAGACAGTATTACTTTCAACCGTTTAGCGCACACGCCGGGACTTATGCTGCCCGGACAGTAAAGTTTGTCATACGTGAGCCACTCAGTACAGGACTTTATACCAAGTGTTTTCTACTGAAACACTTGGGAAATAACATACAGCATAAACAAATGTTTCAGACTCTACAATTATTGTGAAATTTCCAGCAGGTAGCGGCCTTTTGCATTGTCGCTCCTGCTGTCAACAATTGTGTCTAGACATGCTACATTTGGCTAAAAATTTAGACTTGGTGACACGACTTTCAGTTGCTGTGAGACTCTCCTAAACGACACTTGGATATTTTTATGTGGCTTATTTTCTATTTTCACTTGGAATTTTTTCATCATTTTTGTTATGATTACTAATTCATTACTTGGACTTTCTATCATTCTACTCGATTTGTGCGTGCGCTTTTGATACTTGTGTGTAGAAATCATCACTGGAACTGAGTAAATATTTCAAGTGCAACTCATTCGCTGTGTTTATAACATTTATTAGTGCATTAAAAATATATTCATTCTGTATTATGGATAATAGGGACCAAAATTGTTACTCTTTTACGGATTAATTCATTTATTTATTATCTAAGTTATGTGTGTGTGTGACTGTGGGTATTGATATTGGATTATAACTCATCTACATAGTTGACTCGATTCTTCGGATATTCCAATCAATTTATAACAGGTGAGCGTATTATTTTCAATTGTTTTGTATTCGTTACTTACTCATTGTCCATTTGGTGACTGTCCAGTGTATAATAACAAATCTAATAGTGACATAACAAGACGCTATAACATTTTGCCGGTTATCATATTATGTACCAAAGAGTGTGCGCGTTTCTAAACTTTGTCAACTTGCCACAAACATACGCGTATAATTGAAACATTGGTTCGCATTTAAGTATGCAAAGCCCTGTAACGAGTATTTTTAAAACAATTGTTACAATTTTTTTCTTATCGCTTACTCCTATTTTAACTTATGAGTCATTTATTTGATTAAATATTTCAATGTTATTTAAGCGGTTTTTAAATCACTTTCAATTTTAAAATAATCGATCTTTTCTTAAATCAATATTAACCATTTAAATGTTTATTTTAAAATATTTTGATATTTTTATTTTTTTTTTTTGGTTTGATAGATATCGAGGGAATGGAAATTCTTATATTAATTATGTTAATTATCAATTGGAAATTTAAAATAAATACTAATTATATTGAACACAATTCAGTTACGAGAGAGGAAAGGAGAAATAGAAAAACTTTACTGCGGATGCAGCGCTTTCACAACGAGTGATTGTTTCAAAGATGTGTCAGAAAGTCACGTCCATCATATATACAATCATCGATTGTTTATAAGGAATACCTTTTTTTAAACTGAAAGTATCACTGATAATCACGAAATTATCAGTATCTTTATTTAACTTATCTCTTTCTTTCCAACTTAATTAATAATAAATTTATAGTTATTTCTTTTCCTGTTTAGCAAATATACTCAAATTTCAATAAATAATGTTTTACAAAATTTTTATATCAGCGGTGAAAAATAAAAAACTAAAAATGTAAACTTGAAAAAGAAAAAATATGATAATGCATAAGAAGACGATAATTGAAATCAATATCAAGACAAACGTCACGTTATCGGAGTAATTCGAAGCGTGCTTTAATTCTACGTAATCCCTACCACATTATCATTTCGCTTTTACCCACTATCTTGAAATGTGTGTAGATTTCCTCGTATAGAAGTGTATACACTCGTTGGCTGATAAATACATCAACAGACCAGGTCACTTCCACTTCATTTCTTTATTTGCTGTACTCGTAAATGTATTCAATTATTCTACTTTCCACATTTACGATTATGTAGCTTCACCTGTAAAACCTGACTCGTCAGTTCATCTATAAACATATATATATATATATATTGTCACTGTAGAATATAATATTAATGACAATTGATTAACATCTTTAATACAATATACGAAGTGATATTAAATTCATTCAAATGAAATATAAAACACAAGAAATATTTTTATCATGATATTTAGAGCACAAGTAAATTCCATTATATAACGTACATTCGTAATAAAGAGGAATATAAATGATTTGAAAAAAAAAAAATTAAGTCGTAATGAAAGGAAATTATTAATTTGTCAATTCTGGCATCACAATAGCCATTTACGATGCAAATAAATGCGCCTTACTGAGCCTCAAAGTATAATCTTAGAGTGTTTTAAAAGTTGAGAAAGCAAAAGAAATTTTTCTCTCTCGTAATATACGTTATATATAAGCCATGAGAAACGTATAGAAGAATATTTGTTTCGTAGACGTTATTATGTGAATTGCGAATATAAGGGAGCGATCCTGACGGGTGGTCTAGATTTTGGAGCTCACAAAAGCCAACGAGCAAAAAAAAAAAGGAGAGAATTTATTTTCTGATCACGTTGAAATTTATAGAAGTGTCCTTGATTTGTCCTTAAATTGACTAGAATGCCGTTTTGATGTGCTTAGTGAATGCGTAGAACTGACGAAAGCTACAATATTATGCACCATTAACTATTAGAGATAGTTGCTTGACAGCACATAATAATTTATGCAAACATAGATGATAAATCGATGTCGGCGAGCAATTGGATATTAAGAGAAATGTCTTTCTATTATATGTTAACAAAATAGTCACTACTGGTAATACCGATTGACTACATATTTATTATTATATCTCTTTTTTTTATACAACAGCGAGAAATAAATATATATAATTATTTCGAGTGAGATAGAAAAAATATGAACTTGAACTTTTAAATGGAAAATAGTACTAGCGATATCTCAATTAACTAGAGATATATATATAGTGTAAAGGTTGCAACGATGCGAATTAAAATTTCACACAATTCGTTCCGGAAGAGAAATCCTCCATGTGTCACAAGGGATGATGTTACATGTTGAACAATAAGGCAACCTTCGTGCACTATTTTTTTCTCATCTCAACATTCAGCCTGAGGTAAAATGGAGTTAATTTTTGAAGACTATTTTCTAAGTATATATATGTCAGACAAAGTGAATTTTAAATATAATTTTTCCCTTACATTTTAAGTATTTTTTTCTTTCATTTGTACTTTGTATAAGTTACTTTTTTTTTTTTTTATTTCTCGTGAAAAGAACGATTGGTTGATAATTTTATATGACAGTTTTCATTATTTATTCTTAGTTTACAAACACGAGAGTATCACTTCAAATAGTATATTATGATCGCTTGGTAATGTCACTCAACTATTCACACGATTCCCTTTACATATTTGTGTATTTTTAAGTCTATCAACTGCCATTTTTGACGTGATATTTTATTAAAGAGATACGTCATTCTGATATTTATAGCGATCTATGAAAAGTTTAATAAAACTTTCATTTTTAATCATTATTTTGCGTATTTTTCTATGTAAACACATTTTATTTTTTAAATGTTCAATAATTATTTCTTGTAAGAATTTCTTTTAAGAATTGTGTAATAAAAACTGGCTTCTAGTTGTGAATAAAATATTTCATTGATCGATCAAATAAGGTATCAATAATTGTTCAATCCTGTAAAGAATGTTAACTCTAATTCGGTGATTTGTCAATAAAACTTTAATGACTCTGAAAAACATAGGTAACATTAAATATATCTTTTGAATTGTATTCAATAATTAATATTCTCTAGAGAAATTTAATTAATGAGAATATTTATCGCAACAATTCGCGAAATATTTCTTAATTATATAAATAATTAAAGCAGCCAATTATTTAGAAATTTTTAAAATAACAACAAAAAGACAAATGCTTCCCTCTTATATAAAAACTTTCAGGAACGTAATCAATTTTTTTAGAGCTCCTATTTCTCTCAAATAAATTTTTCTTTCATCACACAGTCAATCAATTTATCAAAGAATTATACAAAAGAAATAAATATAATAACTGACAGAGCTGTCAATAATAATACAATGGCCAATCCTTTATTCAGTATAAAAAGCCCAACGATTTTCGGCAAAATTGGCGATATCCCACAATTATATAGTATATGTAGATCTCAATTTATGTAACGGTCAAGAGGTTAAGTTCCTGGGAAAGTTACCAGAGCGACGATTGGACTAATGCTTCCGTAATTTCATCATCGACCAATCAGCTACCCGAAACAACTTTCTCCCGAATTCCATGACGAACTATTCCTTTGTCGTTACAAGAGCATAAGGAAGAAAGAGCAGGAAAGGTGGAACAGAAAAGAAATTCAAAGGCAAACCGTTTTGTTGTGTCGATGAAATGAACGCGTATTTGACCCAACCGCAACTGCATTCGTTTATGTGTATACTTTTATATATGTATAGATGTATACATACATTTAGGGGGAAGCTTTCCAACGCTTATTTCCGGCGTTGGAAACATCCAAATCTTCAATCAATTCATACTGAAAAAAAATATTGAATTAATGCATTGAGGTTCAATTGACCGACCTGCATACAATCATATCCCATACAATGATCCGTAATAAATGATGTAATTTAACCGCTATAAATTTTAAAAAGTTTCAATATTTATAAGAAACATTTTACTTCGGTACAAGTTCTATTGTCAAGATCTGTTTTGTTATATAGTCAAATTTGTATAATTTGCTTTTAATAATCTTTTTATTCATTTGTCAAGAAACCCAAGTTAAAATTATGAAATATTATTTACTTTTCATTAGACTTTGACAACTTTTTATCCATCTTTGACAATATTTTCCTCAAATGAATAAAAGATTGAAATTAAATTTTTCAAGCATTTTATTACATTTTTTTTTTCAATATTAGAATGATTTATTCATTTTCAAAGATTCATTTACTCCATTTGACTCCTACTATTTTGTTAAAAAAACCATAATTGGAATTTTATTAAACAGTTTGTCTCTTATTAACCTTTAATAAATCGAATTAAAAGAGACTTCACAGTCGTTTGATATGCTTGGTATTGTTCTTGTGTTTGTTATAATCGACTATGTCGACCTCTAGTGCATCGTGATGGTGCGCGGTCACGATTATCGCGACGAATCACTTTATATATAGTACCTATTTTGATGTGTATGCGCGCGCCATATACCATCCCCTAAAAATAACCCAGTTATTTCAAATAAGTAAATCCACACCGAGAATCCTGACAATCAAATTGACTCCAATCGATGCCTTATTCTTCTCTCCTTTTTTTTTCTCCCTCGTCCAACGATTCACTGAATTATTTTATTCTTGTTCAGCACTTCTAATCAATAGAAAGACCATAATCACCGAATTATTCCAAAATAGTACTAATTAATTCTATTAATATTGATTACATATTTTGGAGTTAAAATCTTTGAACATGATACAATTATTATTGTCAATTTCCAGTATGAGTATTGTTTATTGTAAACTGCAAACTATCCTTGCGTAACGGTCCGCATTATGATCACACGATTGATTGCATAATCTGCATCTATGTATGCGCCCTTATTACGTTCTATTTTTAACAAATGACAAATATACTAATAATATTATGTATTTCGGAGTAATATATATCATTAATATTATCATTTCCTTGTTTTGTCGATAATAAACAAGTTATGTTGTAATAAAAGTATCAAGTAAAAGGATAATAATTGGCATATTTATTGAAATGCATTGAAATAAGTGTATATACGTTATGTGATTGTTAAGTTGAAAAAATGCATTTTTTGTCCATTTTTTTAAAACCATTTTTGTTCGTTAGTAAAATTATGCATCTGATAAATTATTAATTAAATTTACATAATAATTCTGTATAAAGAGATTCTTTTTTGTATTCACTTAGACTTTTTAACGTACATCAAATGCAAAACGAACTTCTAAGAAAAAAAATTACGTATTCATGCTTAAAAGACTCCATATTGGAAATTGATAAAAACACCTGGCCTTTGTTGGCCCTTCAATTTGTTTCATTCAAGCAAGTTTTTCATCAAAATTCTAAGAACTAATAGTAGATTATTTCCATCGCTTTTCCAAGATCTTTGGATACGAAAAAATATTTCAACTAGCCCGCTCTTCAGATTCTCCTGGAGCAGATGGTATTTCCGTTCCATATATAACATAGTAGTATAGAAATGACTAAGAGGGAAAGAAAGATGTAGACCTCGTGTGCAACACGTGTTGTGAACAGCAGTCCAAGTATTTTGGTCGTGCACTGCGTCAGAGAAAAGTATGTATAGATGAGTGAGAGAAGGAAAAGGTTGTTATATTTTCGTTGTGGCGTTCCTCAACGGCAAAATAGAATAAAGGAAATTTAAAAATGGTGGTTATATGAAGTATGAGCAAGAGTAGTTCTCTTTTGCGCCTGATAAGTTGTTCGAGTCAGGCTTTGATTAACGAATCTTTAAAAAATTCACTGAAGTGGGGATAGCTAGCGTGTGCGACTGCTAATTTTAGATTTACACATACACACACGAGTTATGTCGAGTGCCACGAGCCGTTTTTACGACTATAATAACAGCTAGACCGTTTATTGTATGGGCGACGATTAAATTATAAATGTCAGCCACGATTTTTATTCTGTTTAATAATTTATTATATATTTTTATTTTCATTTTGTATCTAAATTATAGTGTTTACAAATATATACAACTAATTAAATCGAAAAAAAGTATTTTTAACACAAAAAATTACTAATTTAAATATTTATCATTTTTCATCAATTAAAAATCATGAGTATCAGATTATTAACTCATTATTGCCTATTGTCTAGTATGAAATAAACATAATGATGTGTTAATGACAGCTTGTCAAAATTGTTTGGTACTAATCATATAGAGAAATAATTTTACGGAGTTACACTATGATATTCTCTATATGTTTCTGATGTATAAAATTAATTGAGTGTTAATAATAATTACAGTCATGATTCTCGAGTTTATTTATTCAATCTCCAAGTTCATAAATGTACATAATTCATCAATTAAAATACTTCAAGTATTTTCAATGATGTCAACTTTTTTTTTAAATACCCTTAATAAAAATATTTTTATCTAAAATTGTTACAGTATTTATTCTTAAGCTTCTTGTAGATTACTTCTATTTTGCTTCAAGTTTAATTAAAGTATACCTATCTTTCTTTTGATTGATAAAGTAAAATAAAGTCAATAAATATTATTGCGTGGATAATCGTCTTTTCATTATTGCGTCGTCATATTTGAAAATTTTTTCATGACATTTCAATTCAAGCGCAGCTTTCTATAAGCCATTCAATGTTCATTAATTATTAGGTAATTGAACTTTACAGTTTCTATATTCAATTAAATTATATTATTCAAATAATTACTTACATCTATTACATGTCGTATTGGATGCACAACGTTAAATAATAACAAAGCCTGTGTTGCGTAAATTTAATCTATACAGCTATTAATACATCAATATGAAATTTAATCAAAGTTTCTGTGACGTTTGAAAGAATGATAAAAATGTCTTCTCTTTAATGAAAATTAAACCTACACGAACGCAGACACTAATTAGTTCTGCTAGATCTCATGCAGATGCTGGACTTAAAATATCAAGACAAAGACTGGTTTCCGGAAAACAACATTGGATCTCTTGTTGGAAATAAAGGTTATCGAATAATCTTGCTTACATGCACCGGAATAGCATCTATTAGTATTTACCTTTTATTTTATTTAATACTACCAATAACGTATTCCGATTCAATTTGTAATTATTTTGTTGTACTCATTATGAACTAATTGAAATTTTATACCTAAACCTCTAACATCTCCCTGTAAATTTGATGCTAAACATTTCTATTTATTTTCATCAAACTAAAATCGAAATAAAAAAAACAAGCTTTTTGATCAATTACCAATTTTATGCTCTAAAAAGATTTGTATAATTTATATATTTTAGTCATTTGTCGGATTATGATTAATTCATTATGAGGGGAATTAAACTGAACACGCGTGCATCTTTTAGAATGCTGACTTGACAATGCTGCGCATGCATCTTTTCCCCCGTTTGTCTGCACTACTACGGCCGTTTGTCTGGGGGTTATAGAGCTCCAGACGCCAGACTCCAATGTTTTTAGTACTGAACCCTTAAGGGCTTATATATCGAATCCTTTATAAATATTTGAGAAATCTTATAGTAATATTTCTTAAACACTTAAATCATCAATGACTCAATAACTAGATCCTTTAGCAATGATTTTTTTTTTGTCAAGTGTCGATGAGTTTTTAACAAGGTTATAATCATTACAATTTATTAATTTTCTAGAAAAACATTTAGCAATTCTTCTTTTGGAGTAAAAATTGAGATATTTATGATGTGAAATCGATCATTTAAATTAATACTGGTTTAACGATAACAAAAAATACTTTGCCCTAAAAAGGCAAATCTAGTTAATCACTCACATTCTTTCATGTATGTACTTGCACTTATTTTCCTTTCATTAAACTCCATTACTCTGGTTATATGCAGTCTGGACATGTAGCTTTTTATGAAGACTGAAGATGTAATAAGTATAGATAAATGCTTCAATTAAACGTATTACCATTTTGCAGTGCATGCAAAGTATCTTTTACAAAATTTGATGTGTTGACACATTCTTACAAAAGCTTGTTATATTATTATACGCTCTATATCGATGATTCAATTATGATATTTTTTTCATTTCAATGATATAAATAAAACAAACTTGAAAATAGTTCAAGTATGATGAAAGATATGTGTATTTATATGTTAGATAAACATAATGACAATACAACTTGTCAAGACCAATAAATTTCGTATAGAAATTCAAGTTGAGTTGACAGAGAGCTTTAATTTTATTAACGAAAATACTCAAGTTATTTTTATGTTTTTATTACGTGTGTTGATAAAATCGGTGAGTTCAAACATGTTTTTTTAATACATCCCATTCGACGACCTTGACTTTGCGAGAATAGAAGCTTCCATTGTGGGGTATCTAATAATTATTTACAGGGCTTGTTCTCACAGTAGATCCTTTGTGATTCTCCCGCTGATAGACTTCAGTAGACAAAATATTGACATCTAAAAATAAAAACGCGCAGCTCTACAACACAAAATCATGAACGAGGGGTGTATATTATAGAGGGATAGAAAGAAAAAAAATTGAAATAAAACATGCTAGAATGGCTGTTAACAAGAGGTACGGCTTTGTATTATCAAAATCCATTTATTATTTCAACAAACTACTAATTTTTTATTTATATCTGTCATTAATAATATTTATTTATTAAATCTTCAGAGTCATATATGTGGTTTGAAAAAAATAATTCAGAATATTATGTTATTATACCTTAATAAATTTTATTGTAATGATTTTTCAAAAATGCTTTGAAAGTCATTGAATACTCAAAAAAAAAAAAGGGTTATTCATTAGAAATGATTTTTCATTATTCAATATCCTAGACAGAAACCCATAAAGAATCTGGCTTACGATTGGCTTTTAATTATAGATTCAAAAAAAAAATATTGAAGGTTATTCAGACGAGGTTAGAATATTGAAAATAGACGTACGCTAGGGCACGATTCAGTGTGATCGACTCGAAGAAACGTATATAGTAGTCCAGCATACAACAAACATCACACTGTGGCAACAATGAGCGGGAAGAATGTATTATACGCACTATGTGAATAGTGAGCACGTGCATTTCCCACAGAAAAGCAATGAGGCTTTTGTAGCGCGCGCGCGACCAGCTGGGAATGAAACGGTGGGTCGGTTGGATATACAGAGTATTCTGTGCTATGGGGACTGTACTATGGAGAAAGAGAAAAAGACTGATGCGGAAGAAAAAACTTAATATCGAGAGCCACTATTATACATTACAGTGTCGAGAAAACGATGATAAAATTAAATGAATAAAAAATTATATTTGCATTGAAAGAAATAATTTAAAAAGATTTATGTCTTTATCAATTAATCCATTTTTGGATCAATAATTTATCAATTAGCTAATTTTCTTATTTAATTTTTGTTACAGATAGCATATCGATTAGCAAGGATTCAAGCGCGATCATTATCAGGTGAATCTCGCGCCTAACCGCCCCAAAGTGGGGGTGGTCATTGAGGGGTTCGTACCGAGGCGATGGTGGCAGCTGCCACAGCTACGGCCATCGCCACTGCTAGCGTGGTGGCCATGCAGGACCGTCAGGACATCCCCACGCAATTCAATCAAGTACGTAATTCATCCCAGATGTCGTTATTTATATGATACTTTGCTAATGAACTTCCAATTAATTTTTTCATTATTTGTTATAGGGCCAGCATGGTATGCCCCATCAAACCTACAACATGGGGTATGGTCAACGAGCCGGACCAATGACCGGAATGGGACCAGTAGGAATGAATAACTTTAACGGGATGAGCTCTATGGGACCCGTTCATTCGATGAATTCTATGAATTCGATGAATAATATGAACGGGATGAATATGAACTCGATATCCATGAATGGGATGAACGGAATGGGTCCCATGAATTCGATGAACGGTATGAGCAATGTTACCAACAATATGGGTATGAACAACATGATGCCAGGAAATAATATGCAAATGAATAAGATGAACATGCAAGCGCAAGCTCAGCAAAGTGGATATCCCAGGAGATTGGCTCCTTATCCCAATCCTACTATGCACATGATTCAAAAGAGACAGCAAGCACCATATGCAGGAACGAATACTGCTATGCAGCAACCGGGTTTTAGCAATGTACCAACCAATCAATATCCAAACAATTATCCTACGGCCAGACCAAATTTTCATCCTCAGTATCAATCAATGCAAAGCATGAATACAAACACAGGCTTTGCTCCTAATACGATGATGCGAGGAACTAATATGAGACAAACGACACCGACTTACAATGCATCTCCAGTATCTCAGTCTAATCAGTATTACAGTGCAAATAACGGTGCGCCTGTCAATATGGGTTCTACGACTGTAAGTAACCAGTTTATTCATCAAACTAATCCAGGCTATTGCAATAGTTCTTACGCCAATAGTGGTCAGTATCAGCAGGATGTGTCGACGATGAGAAACACAGCTGCAGGAAATATGACCTATCAACATAGTCCCATTCCTGGTAATCCAACACCTCCTCTGACCCCAGCCTCCAATATGGCACCGTACATTAGTCCTAATTCCGATATCAAACCTAACTTTAATGATATGAAATCGCCAGTTAACATTCAGAAAGATGATGAATTGAGATTAACATTCCCTGTGAGGGATGGCATCATTCTTCCACCCTTCCGTCTGCAACATAATTTAGCTGTTAGTAATCACGTATTCCACTTGAAACCGACCGTTTATCAGACACTAATGTGGCGGTCAGATCTAGAACTCCAACTTAAATGTTTTCACCATGAAGATAGACAAATGAATACAAATTGGCCGGCCAGTGTTCAAGTATCAGTAAATGCCACACCTCTAATTATTGACCGGGGAGAAAATAAAACATCTCACAAGCCACTTTACCTCAAAGATGTCTGTCAGGGAGGCAGAAATACTATTCAAATTACAGTATCAGCATGTTGTTGTGTAAGTATTCATTTATTATAAATGTCTTTTGCAATGTTGATATTTATGCAATTACCTTATCTTACTAATATTGGCTTTTCTCGTTTACAGTCTCATCTTTTCGTTCTACAATTAGTTCATAGACCAAGTGTACGAAGTGTACTACAGGGTCTATTGCGCAAAAGATTACTTGGTGCTGAACACTGCATCGGTAAAATCAAACGGAACTTCAATAATACCATGCCGAATAACGGGATGCAATCTGAGAAAGATGTTGTAGAGCAAACAGCGTTAAAAGTATGCATACACACGTTACTCATTTAAAAACTACTTGACTTATTCGTTGACCTTATAGTTTATCTTTTTTTTAAATTATAACTTCAATTACAATAATTATCATAATATCTATTTGAATTTTCAGGTATCATTGAAATGTCCGATTACATATAAACGAATTGCACTGCCAGCAAGAGGGCACGAGTGTAAACATACACAGTGTTTTGATCTGGAGTCTTATTTGAAATTAAATTGTGAACGTGGGTCATGGAGATGTCCAGTCTGCACGTAAGTATTTATATCAAGCTATTATTATTTTCAAGTTATAAATTTGATTTAGTTACATATTCAATATCAATTTTTTTATATTTTTTTAAAAAACGTTTCTCAGTTTCAAGTAGAATAAATTCTAATGATAAATAATTATTTTTTAATAGAAAACCAGCACAATTAGAAGGTCTTGAAATCGACCAGTATATGTGGAGTATTCTCAATACTATGACAACCACACCGGAAGTAGAGGAGGTAACGATAGACTCGGCAGCCAGTTGGAAGCCATCGAAAAGTATGACCAACATCAAGTCTGAAGAAGACAATGACTGCAAGAGAATGATCAAAGCCATGTCACCAGGCAGTATGAACATGCCTACGATGAATAATTGGGATATGAACCAAGCCATGAGTCCCTATATACCTCCAGATATGAATAGCATTATCAGTGGTTCCATGATGAATAACGGTACTCCTACTTATGGAAACAGTAACATCAATCATAGGAATTCATCCGGTGGATCGTATGACATCAATTCTAATACTACCACCACTGGTAGCAATGATTATACCAATGGCGCTGGTCCTCTTACTCATTTGAGTGATTCAGTTAATTCTCTTGACCCGCTTAATGCCATGGAAAAGTCTCTTAATGATCAGGTAAGTTCTTTATTCATATTGTTTTTAAAAGTACAAAACTATCGCCGGAAGTTTCATTCCTAATTGTTTCATTGTTTTTTTTTTTTAAAGATGCCTCACACGCCGCACACACCTCATACACCCCATACACCTCACACTCCTGGTGGTGGAAATAGTGGACCACCAAGCGTACCTCCTGCGTCCCAAGAGTCTACGGGAAATCACAATACCTCCGGAAATAGTAGTTCTAATATTAATACTGACACTACTGATATTCCATCGGATTTAAATTTTGATCCCGCTGCAGTTATTGATGGAGAAGGAACGGGACAAGAAGCGTTAAATGTGAGTATTTTATTTTCAATAACGATACAACACTTACTTATAAAGAAAGGTATTTTAAATTTTCAATTAGTTATTTTATATAAGAGACAAATTGAGTATTTTACATTAACGTGTATGTTATGTTATCAATATTGAGCCGCAGGATTTCTTTTCCCTGATACAAAAGTCGTTACGGTATATAACCCCTTAAAATAGCTTGGGTTGAAAAATTTATCCGGCTTTTGTCGTAAAATTTTAATTTGAAACTATTTTTCTTATACTGCTGATAACAATAGATTAACTAGTATAAAATAGCTATTTTAAAAAGCCTATCTTTAGAAAACAGAATAAGAAAAAATTTCCAATATTTTTTTATTCAACAACTTTTTTTAATTAAAACTTTATTCAAATCTTGAGATATATACCATGGAATGAAATAATATTTAATAAAATAAATACGATAAAAAGAAATAACTATGGGTAATGATATAAAGAGAAATCGCGCCAAATTTATTCGAAACGGTTCATTAATTTCTAACATATTTTTGGCGTTGATCCAATGATTGGTGAATTTATTTAATGAAATATGAACAAAATATAAATCAGTCTATGTCTTAAAAATAAAATTTTTCAATTTATTTATTGATTGTTTTTTTTGTATTTCAGTTGTTACCAGATAATGTAGTGGATCCAATGGAATTGCTGTCATATTTAGACCCTCCGGATCTCAATACTCCACCAAGTAGTGGAGCCAGCAGTGGCAATCCATCGTCCAGCGATGACATTCTAGCACTATTTGAGTAATGGAAATAATAAATGACTATTGACATAATAATCAAAGGAATACCCTTCATCAGGGAGATAAAGAATAAATAAGTCAATGTTACTTTGCAATGAATGAATAAATAATAATTATAGCAAGAGTATTGAGATAAATAAAAAGTGAATTATGTGCATAATTGTCACATAAGCAAAAATGGTACAAACAAATTTTAGCTCTAATTTTAATATTTCTATTAACAACTTTAGGGCATATTAGATGTAGATGATTATCTATTACATTTGTAGTACAACAGGATTATTCTGTTAGGGCTAGTGGTAGATTACATCCTTGACGGACCAGATTTCAGAATGGATGAATGGGTTATAATTGACATAATATGTTTGTCTAATAACAATATTTCTGAAAAAATGAATTCAAGTATTTATAAAAATACAATTGTTTTAATTTAAAAAAAAAATTAATAACAATCTATTCATTTTTACAACTGTAATAAGACCTATAACATTAAAAAGATAATGTACAGGATAAAAACTATATTTTATTTTTTTGTAAATAAATTTCATTTTGTGTAGAATTAAGATTCTCAATTGTTGTAAGTCATTTTACTTATTGATGGAATAGAAAGCATAGATTATTGATTCCATTTAGAGAAAAGTTGATGAAATAAAAATAAAAAAAACAATAAATTTTTAAAAAAAACCATTATAATAGATGAAAAAATTATAAAACTGTATTTACAAACAAAATTGAATAAATTACGAGCATCATAATGTCATAATTTATGGATAATTATTTGCTGTTTAATTTACACACTCAATGATTTAATCATATTTATAACAAAAAGTTCATGTTTCATTAAAACTTTCCTTTTATTAAAATGAAATCTTATCGCCGAACAAAAAATGCTGATGTAAATATAATGTATGAAAAAAAATTGTGTTTTTTAAAAATGCAGCAGTGGAGGTGAACAAAAATATAATAAAAAATATACAAACCGTGTATTTACAATAGAAGCTATTTCTAAAGTAATATTATTTTAATTGCATCAGTGCAGTTTTTTTTCATTTACGAAATGGGCTTGAATATTTGAGTAGTAAAATGAAAAATTACATGTACGAGAAAAAATGCAGTCAGATGTGCCTAAGAAAGAAAGAAGTGTTTCTTGAACAAGTGGCAAAAGCTTCTCACGATCTTCTGCTTGTGTAGTCATTACATTAGTATTTTTTGTGATTGAAAAAAAATTTTAAAAAAGCAAAGGCAAGAGATATACATAAAGTGATTCATGTAGATTATACAAAATTTTTTTAAAGCCTCATATATATATGCATATATATATATATAAATAAAAAAAAAAGAAAAATTACATATTATATACATATGGATAAATATATATGTGACGCACAATGGAAAAAAATAAAGTAGATAACGGTCAAGTTTCTATTTAAATCATTATTATATACATAGTTGCGATTAAATTTTATTATTACTTATGTCATAAGCACGACTATTGTAAAATATTTGTATATATGAAAAAAATAGATTAATAATATAAGAAATACGGCGGATATTTATTGGCCAGTTATAAACAGTAAGAATAAAAAATTTAATTAGTTCAAAAACCAAAACTTGCGAGTGATATATGAAAATAACTTATCATAAATCAAAAGTAACAACGTGTACATGCATAAAAAAATTAAATAGCGATGACAGTTTCTAACTGTAACGTTATTATACTTATGGAAACTATTATCTATTTATTAAAAACATAATTATCTCAAAAAAATAAAAATGACAAAGTTATTTAAATTGCAAGCTTTACTTACAACCGCCAGGAAGAGTAGTAAAAGCTAATGAGTCTCATTGTAAATGTACATAGGCAATAAACTACACATATACCTTATTATGCCCCTAATATTATTCTAAAATACACGTAAAATATACATTTTCATTTATTAATCGACAGAGTTTATAGTAAACTAGGCAGACCCAAAATATTCAAAAGCCTAGGTAGTATCCATCAAAGACTTTTATTGGTTCTATCAAACTATCATGTATTATTTTACATTTTAATTAAAAAACTATTTTTTTTATGGATGATTCATATAAAAAGTACATCATTAAATTATGATTCAGATTTCTCTAAACCATTGGCACTAAAAAATATAATATATATTTTAAAGAGCCTACATTTCAATTCAAACATCATAAAAATTTTAAACAAAAAGACATAAATGACGGATAAGATACATACAACATCCGTAAATCTAGAATTTTCTGGAAGAAAATCATGTACACAAACATAATAAAACCATTGGTTGCATTCACGAGACAAATTTTCTTACATGGAAATCAATTTATAATAAATATGACAGATAAAATAATGTTTTCCGATATGATTAGATTAAATAAAAAAAAACATAAATACACAATAATTGTTTTTATACCTACCATCCCATCTTTTCGTTTTTCTACTGTATTAGGATAAGATAATGGTATTAATTTAAAATAAAATTATTGTAAATTATAATATTGATATTTGAAGTTAATTTTGTATAAATTATCTAAATATATTTTAAACAAATGTCTGTAATACAACTTAGAATAATATGTACATGAAATTCTTATCTGCAAACATTTTAAATTTAATTCACACACGTACAGTAGTATACTTACATAAATATGTTTAAAGCTAGTCTTATAGTTACAATATGTAATGAGCTCCTTTTTAAACATCCAACAAACTCTCACGGAAGATTTAAAAATTCCAAAAAAATAATAAGTCATATAGTCTTCAATGATATTCACGTCTATTTTCTAAACAATCTGGCACTTACTCTCACGCATACATTAATTATTAACAAGAAATATACAAGCTTAAACTTTATCAGGACATTGCACGATTGCTATCTATATATTCATATACTCAATAAAATTAATTATATACAAGAGTATAATTATAATTGATTTTTAATAAATATTCAACTATTTAGTGATATTTGAAAGGTTTATATCAAAGCTGAACGATTTTACGCTTCCGGAAGAAAAGTATGTTATCAATAGGAGAGAGTGTGAAATTTCAATTACACACTCAATCCCTATATACATTTTTCTTTTTTACTCCGGAAAGGTTTAAGTCAGTCCAACCCTGATTAAAGTGATAGCTGGAGTCTTTCATAATACTCATAAAAAAATCACAGCTATTGAAATCTAAATTTTTTTGCAATTAATTGCAGAAGTTCATTTTTTCATGTTAGTATAAATTAGACTACCAGTTTGAAGACACGATGGTCAATATGAATACATTTTTTATGATGTCAAAATTCATTTACCATAATTTAATTAAAATGGAATTTAAATTGGAAGGGTGAGTCATGGAAACGATGGAATTCTTGGAAGGGATTGAATCCTTGGTGATGATGTTTTCCTGATTCTGGATCTAAAGGATCTTCACCTCGATCAAACTTTGCTCTCTTTTCATCATCAGTGAGTACTTCCTTCGCTGCAGCTATGTCAATGAATTTCTTTTGCGCTCGTTTTTTCTCCTCACCTTCTTGGAAATTATCCGGATGCCATTTTTGGGCTGCTTTTCTATAAGCCTTTACTATTTCTTTTTTTGGTGCATTCCTTGAAACGCCTAAAATCTTATAATAGTCCCTAGATTCAGACATTTTTTGTCGTTGTTGTGCTGTTTGCAGCAGTTCTTTTGCTCTACTAAAGTGTGAATCTATTTCTAATGCACTTTTCAGTTCTCTTATTGCTAAAAATAAAATTAATTATTTATAAATAAACATTTTGGCACTATAAATTATTTAAAAAACAATAAAGAATTCAATCAACTCTTACCATCATCATACATTTCAGCAGCAAGATAAGCTTCAGCACTATCACACAGTAATTCAGGATCCTTTTGATTTTTCAGAGCTTCTTGACAATGTTTAATTCCAGAAGTTGCATCATTTGTATGAGGATAACATTTACACAGTAATTGATGAGCATTAAATCTAACATTTTCCATTTGTTCTGCTTTTAAAACTTTATTTCCAAAAGTGACGCATGTGTCATAATCTTTCGACTCCTCCGCTTTAGTTGCTTTCTCTAAATATTTCGCAATATCCTTTATCTTTTTATAGAAAGCAAAACATTCTTTGTGCTCTGGATCAAGTTTTAAACAATTTCGAATTTCACTAAAATAATAATATTTAACAAGTTAATTACATAATATATTTTTAGCCTTTTTGTTTTGGAATATTTGTTATTACTTACTCTAATGCTTTACTAACATATCCTAAACGATACAAAAACATTGATAATTTATAGTAACCCTTTGTATTATCGGGTAATAATTTTGTAGCTGAACTGAAGTCCGTAATAGCATTCATATAGTCTTTATTTATTTCATAGCATTGTGCTCGTAATTCTCTTAGCTCTACCGCCCAAGGACAAGCTTTGATTATTTGAGATATCATCTTAATACCTTCAGAACATTGTCCAGTTTTAGCTAATAGTTGTGCATCTCTATATATTCTTCGAAGACTTTCTATTTCTTGATATGAGCTTAAAGCTTGTTCATTATATGGTTCTAGTTCTAACTATAATGATAAGGAATAATTTAAACTATAATTTAAAAAATAAATAATACACAATATTACAGAGTACAATACTTACTACTTCTGAATATTCTTTTTCAGCTTTCTCAAATAAACCTTGTTTGAGGAAAATTTCTGCTCTATGAATTTTTGTTGCTATAGAATCTGGTTTAAGCTCCAAGACTCTATCAAAATCTTGTAGAGCAAATTTAGGTTTTTCTAGAGCAACATAAACAATACCTCGCTTATAGTAGGTCAAATAATTACTTGGATCCCCAGCTGTGAAAAAAACGATTAAATAAATAATAAGTTATAAATGACCTGACGAGAAAGTATTGCAGTTTCTAGCTTTTCACTTCAACTTACCTAGTACAGCATGATATTGAGTTAATGCATCATGAAATTGCCCTTTACTTAAAAAGCTATCACCAAGTTTTTGATGCTTCTCAATTTCTGATTGTGAAATACTACACCCAACTATAAGAATTTTAAACAAATTATTATTCAAAGTTTTACTGATTTTTGGTAATTGACATTTATGTTTAATATGGTTAGCTCACTCACCATCTAATGACAAATTTAATAAAACGAAAAGCAAACCAAGAGGAAACATGTTTTGACTATGAAACGTAACCAAAGACAGTTTGGTAGATTTATGAAACGAAAAGCATAGCCGTAATACTTTACAAATACTCATTTATCTGTTGAATACTTGTATCTGGCGAGCCACACAAGCATTGCGGTCGTGGTTACACGTGATTGGTCCAACGCACACTGTATTATACAATGTGTTGATTCTAATACTAACTTACCAAATGAGCAACATGTATATATACATATATATATGTAGAATCTGAAAGTACGGTAGGTAGTCGGTAAGAATTAATTTAAAGGACCGTTTACAAAGAACATTATATACTCATAAAGCCTGAAGAACAAGGTATTGGCGTAATACCTGAAACTTAAAAAATTCATGCTATGTTGGTTCAGAGTAATGTTCTGTTCTTATACTACAAACAGCAACAGTATTTTATAAGACGAAATTACAGTTAATTTCTAATTTCTCAAGTTGTATGTATAATGTTCTAGTGTGGATGCTTTGAATCATTTTATTAAATAATCAAATATCACAACAGTTAACGAATAAAAAAGTTTTTATTTTGTTAAAAAATTTTATATTCGTGAAAAACACTTTTAAATTGGAAGTATGTGAAAAAAAATCTTTTAATTGTGTTTATTCACAGATAGAAATGATTCCAAGTCTATTTGCACAGATTTTAATGTATTCATTCTTATTTAACTATCAACTTAAATATTTATCATTTTACAAGTCGTTAAGCTGCATTAAACAAAAGGATTGTCAAAGAAAATATTTTGTAAATCTTGTTGAATGACGTACATATTTTACAAAATTTGTTACTTATTATTTGGCCGAGTTTTAGCATTTTGTCGAGCACAGAATGCATGATTATGAACTTTTAAAGAATTGAACACTTTGTTGTTTAATTTGACATCAAAGCCACCAGTATCTCCAGTAGAAATTCCTGGGGGAAATTCTAGAACTCGGCAGGCATTTATTCGAGAAGACATTAATACATCATGTTTCGTCACTATTCCAGATCCTTCAGCGTTCTTTTTGTATCCACAACGACGTACATCAGCGAATTCTTTTTCTATACTCTAATACATAAAAAAAGCAAATAAACATAAGAACTTTGATTAATCTAACATTAAATATCTCAGTATCTTACCACAAAGCGATCTAAATCTTGTTCTTCATCATTAGTATTGTCTTTTTCTTCTGCCTCTGCTTCATAACCAATTAAATAATTCGATAATGACACTCCAACTTTAGAAAGACCATTGAGTTTTTCTTCAGTTTTCTTAATCATATGATCATAATCTCGGTTATATTGATGTTGTAACATTTGTGCGATGGCTACATCATTATCAGTATCTATACCATCAGCATTTAACTCTTTCTCCTCTTTTGGAGCATCTGTTTTCATGTCATTATCACATAGTTTTACTTTCCTAGAAAATTTGAATGATCTTGAAATTAAAATAATAACTTAAACAAATCTTTCATAATTAAGATTATATTATAATTAATTCATACTCTTGGTCATATTGTTGTTGCAGAAGTTGTGCAATCACACCATCATTATCAGTATTGATTGGTTCAGATGTTTTCGATTGTTCAATAAAATCATTATAACGTTCTAATTCCCTGTGGTATTAAGAAAATTTATTATTAAAAAGTAGAAAAAATTCGAAAACTTTTATTTTCAAACTGAACCTTTTTTGCATATTTTTTACTACTTCCTCGGCAGTAATTTCATCAATGGACAGAGATTCCATCATTGGTTGAATTTTTGCCCATGGAGATGCCATTATTATAAATAATCAATATTATTATACTTGTTACAAAAAATCTAAAAATGCATTTATTTATAATTTAATAAGTATTGATAAAAAAATTATGCAATATTTTATGGATAGGTACTGAAAAAGTTATCAATATTTTTATAAAATAAGATTATTTGGAACTTACATGACTAGAACAAGAAAGTCTTGAAAAATAATTAATTGTATAAAAAAATATATAAAATTTGTATGATAAATGTATTTTACAAATTTACAAACTTAATGTGAGTACAGAAGTTCTTTCAATAACAATAGGTTAGTGTATGATGTCAAAATATTTTCATGAACTTTTTTTTTCTTGATTAATTATGGTCGCGACACCTACAGTAGTTAAAGAAGAAAACATCCCTAATATACCAACAGTACACTCGGCGTCATTAAGGCTGGGCTGAAGTCAGAAAGTTTCCCGGAGTTGACTTTACGCCCTCACGTTGTGCGGCGAAAAGCCGAAGCTCGATATCAATTGAAATTGAGTAGGTAACAGAGAAATCGTTCGAAAAATGATAATTTTCAGGGATGCACTACAAAAAGGGAGCCTTAGGGTACCAAGAAATTTACAAATTTCAGAATAATCTGTTCCGAGCAAGACAGAGCACAAAATATATCTATCTATCTCCGTCTTATTTTTCAGAGCAGACTGCGAGTTCGAACAGTTGACGAGCAAGCACATTCCCCACCCTCTGTTACTAAGCCTGAAGCTTACGATATCTAAACGTAAACAAAGCAAATGAAAATATGCTAGCTCTATAGTCAGAAGGTTCGACAGTTATTTTACCGAACGGTGTTCGATTCCAATTGCGGCAAAATTTTTTTTTTATTTAAATTGCATGTAATTGCAATTTTATCATGCCAAAAATGAGTTTTAAATTTCAATTTTTATGTAAAATTTTTTTTTCAATTAATCAATGACAAATGAGAAAATATTTGAACAGGGTCATTAACCTTTTTTTGTACAAATACATTGATAATAGCCTTTTTTAACAACTTATTAACAATAAAAAATTGTTTAAACAATCCGCGGCGAGTTCCGATACTTCGCCGGCAAGCTCGACCCCCACTTTCTGTGCCCAAGCCTGTAGCTCATAATTTTCAAGCATCGTTTATATAATTGGAACTATAATAGCTCAGTGGTTAGAGCCCCGACCTTTTATTTTGCTGGGCAGGGTTCGATCCCAGTCATAGGCAATTTTTTTTTCTGTTTCTTGTTCAAGTAACTTTATATACTTATAAATTAATTCATATATTTGATTAAATTATTCTTCCAATTAATTACGAAAAAAAACTTGTTTTTCTGAAAATAAGCTGAGGGTGAGGAACGAGTTACTATGAATTCTCTTTTTTAGAAAATGTTGTCTTTAAAAGACACTAGGAATTGATTTTGAGCTTATACAAACAACCAATTATTGTATTTATATAAAATTTTAATGAAAAAAAAAAAATTGGCTATAACTGGGATCGAACCCTAATCGGTAAAATGAAAGGTTGGTGTTCTACTCACAGAGCTAACACATCATCTCTGACATTATGTTTATGTTTATAAATTGTATAATGCAGGCTTGAGTACGAAAGGTGGGGATAGAGCTTGCCGGCGAAGTGCCGGAAATCCCCGTGGATTATTTCAACTACTTCTAAATATTTCTAAATTGCTTAAAAAAAAGCTACGTTCATATAGCTATAGTAAAAAAAGTGTTTATAACCCTGTTCATATGTTTTCCGACTCGGCGTCGATAAATTACATAAATAATTGAGAAAAAAAAATCAAATCGTTGGTAAGAATTCATTTTAGCATGTTAATATTATAATTACATGCAAATCTAACAAATGAAAAAGAAAAAAAAAACTACCATGACTGGAATCGAACCCTGCCCATCAAAATGAAAGATCGATGCGCTAACCACCGAGCTATTATGATTACAAAACATTTATATATGCTCAAAAATTATAAGCTGCAGGCTTGGGCATAGAGAGTGGGGGTAGAGCTTGCCAGCGAAGTGCCGGAACTCGCCACGGATTGTTTAAACTACTTTTCAATGTTGATAATAATATGATTAACTTGTTAATAACATAACATTGTTAATACATGTAAAGATGTATAAGTTGTTAAACACAGGCTATTATCAATGTATTCATACAAAAAGAAAGTTAATGGCTCTGTTCAAATATTTTTCGACTTAGCGTCAATAAATTCAATGAATAAAGAGAAAAAAAAATCAAATTGTTATAAAAGATTAATTATAGCATGTCAATATTATAATTACATGCTAATCTAACGAATAAAGTAGAAAAAAAAAATTGGTTATGACTGGGATCGAACCCTGCCCGGCAAAATAGAACTCTGACGCCCTAACCACATGGCCAGCATAATCTCGATATTGAGTTAATGTATATTTGTTTTTACACTACATGCTTGGATACGCCGACTTGGAATTGAGCTTCCTTATTAACATTTATACCTAATAAAAATGATAATAATGGATGAATATATGTATTTGAAGTTTTTTGCAGGTATTATATTAATTAATGTTAAATGAGTATCATCATTTTCATTTATCCTAACTGCAATAGTCATCAAAGTGTAGGGCATTGTAAAGTGATACACTATGTTTACATCACATACATATATTACCCGTACACACACATACAGAATTTACTCGCCAAAATGCAGGGCACCATCAGTTCTGGATACGGATTGAGCATTTTTTCAATATGGATGACTGAGGTCATCTGCGAGCATAATGCTGTCACCTATCAGAATTTTTTCAAACTAATTTTCCGGAGAATATCATCTGGAATACAAGATTTCTAATTATTTCTAAATTATTCAATTTTATACTATGAATTGATTTTTTTAACATTCAGACAGGTGGCAAGGACTGACGCAAACACGAATTTCGGGCGAAAAACGTATAAAAATGAAATAATTAGTGATTTTTCATCTGAATGATGTGGCCGCCATCTTGAAATTTAAGCGCGGCAAGTCAATTCATAATTTTTTCATGATTCTTTCTAATTTTTTTAATAAAAATATTCACTATATACAAAAAATTGTTGTTTACGTCAGTCCGGCATTAATTCCTCTGTAATTTGGTACCTAATTTTATAGAAATAATTGTAAATTGGCGAAGAAATTAGAAATTTCCCGATCCCATGTATCCCAAATGGATAGGGGGAATCAGTTGCCTTTCTGACTTCAGCCCAGCCTTAATGCCTGGTCCATCAAAAACTTTGATACCATCAGAGCAATTATCGATGGAGTAGTTTTTTTTACAAATAGAGATTCCACATCTAAATTAATTTAGAAAGTTCATGATTAAATACCCTTTTAGATAGTCCCTATAACAATGAAATATCCCGACTAAAAAATTTTTAAACCTTAATTTAAATCTCATCAAAAACAGCCCCCTCCTTCTGGGCTGTACAAAAATGTGCGCCAAACATAAATTACGACAATGATGAAATTACAAAAAGTCCTAAAATCATTAAACGTCAATTATTTAAATCTACAAATCAACAATATTTAAAATGAATTATTTTCTTCGGTTTTTTTGTTTTGAAAAAAAATTTAGTACGTTTAATGACACAATAAACATAACAAAAAAAAACTTGGGGTGACTGTTATTTATTAATTGGCTTAAATATTTTCAATATTTTCACAATTTCATGCTTTTATAAAATCTTACCAGTCATGCCAAGTTTTTGGTGAGAGGGCTGTTTTTGATGAGATTTCACCATTTTTTGTACATATCAACTGAAAAGGAATATTAAAAAAAAATAAATCTGTTCAGAAAATATTTTAATTATTTGTATATTCGCGCTCGAGCAAAATTAACTTGTTACCAACTTTATAATCTGTTAGTGAGAGAACTTCATAGCAATTAAAAACTCTGATCACCAACTTGATAAAAAAAACGTATGATTGCTCCATAAATAAACTCTCATTTTACTCCATTTTTGCGCAACGAAATTTTTTCAATTTCGTATATTATGAATGAAGCAATGATAATACTTCATAGTATGCTTGATCGAAAATCAACGATCGCTTCCCGAGCAAATTCTTAATTTCAGCCTATGTTTATGTTATAATAAGGAAAAAATTTTAAATTTAAAAATTATAACCTGCAAAAATCATCTTACAATTTGTATAGAGACACGGTAGTGCCTCGTCGTGACGTAAGGGCTAAATGGCGGCGATTGATGCTTGGCGCACGAGACACTACCGTATCTCTTGATAATAACAAGAAAATTTGTATAAATATAGCGAATGAATGGTTTATGTATTTCTTACGTAAATATTGATAAAAAAGACAAATCATGAAATTTATTTAAAGATTATCTTAAAATAAGAATAATTTTTTTCCTTTAATTAAAAAAAAGTTACCAACTATGTTACATGGATGGTAATTGACTCTATTTGTTTATAACGACTGAATTTGTTATAAATAATCAAAAACGGAATTTATGCAATTAATTCGAATTCTTGCAACGGGATTTT
Source organism: Chelonus insularis (assembly GCF_013357705.1). NCBI lineage: Eukaryota > Metazoa > Arthropoda > Insecta > Hymenoptera > Braconidae > Chelonus > Chelonus insularis. The sequence goes on along the minus strand of NW_023276489.1, from coordinate 10,519 downwards.
TTTCTTATTTTAACTGATAAAAAGTTATTACTTATGTTGAATAAATGTAATCGAACATGTTATTAATTACGATTGTAATCGCTTTAAATGAGCATATATCAAATCTTACATTAAAATTCGAATTTTTACTGTCTCAATTCATACACACAAATTTATTACTTTTTCTTTTATGTTATCACAAAGTATTACGTATTTAGAATTGGGACATCTAAACGACACAATTCTTATTTAAAACTTCACTTAATCAATCGATTCTTATGTAACGCAATCATACCACATCGATTATTTACAATAAATAAGAGATTCTATTAATTGGCTGAAAAAGCGGATGGTTTCTAATCTCCGTCCATCAATTCTTTTAATTTATTACTGTTTATACCAGTCAAACAGTATTCACGTGGACAAATTTGCGAGAATAAGCTCGTATCGTAGCATAGATAGAAAAAAACCAATACATCCTATATCTTTTGTCAGACTTAATTTTTTTACCCTGGTGCACTGCAAATCCCAGGATTCCACAAACATGTTAAAATAACACACATAAAGCGTATTCAATGTAAAATGTCTATAAACAAACAATAAATTATTTGTAGACACTTTTTACACATTTCATAGTGTGTGAAAAATCTATAGTTTTTTTACGGCATTTAACATTGAAGAGGCTTAGCATGTTAAAAGTGTCTACAAGAATAACACACTTGGATTTGCAGTGTGAAAAAATTGGTATCACTTCGACTTCGCTCAACTTATCTCAAATCAACTTGCCTTGCTGTAATCATTGCTAAAAATGAAAAATAAATTTGAACAAACGTCTATATTCAAACTAATAGAATTTGTTATAAATAATCGAACTAGAGATCATCACGAAAAATTTAAATTGTTTTACCGTAAATACGAGCTTTAATTGAACTAAAGTTACCGACGAAAGAAAAGAAATTTTAAAAAAACATTTTTTGTTATCTATTGATCTTTCATGTAAAGTTAAGTTACCACGGTAATTCCGTGATATCTTAGGTTTTTAGTTTTTTTTTAAAATCAATATTATCTAATTTAATATAAAAACTTATTGAAAAAAGTGAGTGAAATCCGCCAAAAACAGATATCGTTCGATAGTTTATCAATATATGTTCTGTATATGAGTCAAGCAGTATTGATGTTATTTATTTATATAAAATTTAGGACTAGTTTAGACTTGTACAATTTTACGTACGTAGAAGAGCAAGTAAGTCTCAGTTCATTAGAGAAAGTCGTTGTAACTAGTGTTGCTTTATTTATGGAAATATTTTTTTTTGTAATTGTAATTTAAAATTATTTTTTGATAAATGAAAATGAATGGACAAAAAACTTCAATTTCAGTCGTTGGCGATGGAAATTGCTTGTTCAGATGTTTGTCTTATTTTATTTTTTTTCATATTAAAAATTTTTTAATATTGTTTTTATTCTCAGTTATTGTCAATGAAGATACAAAAAATGTATGCGTTAGTCCAAAACTAACAGCGTCAAAAGTGAAACTTTTTATGTAATTCAAAAACTGTCAATGAGTGTACAAAAAAATACATTGCAGCAAAGAAAAATTGACTGGAAATTATAATAAAAATCGAGAAAAATCTACAGACTATCCCAAATTAATTACTACGGAAGTTTTACTTGTACGTATATGTATATAGTTTTATGTATATGTAAATAATAGTACGTACAAGTAAAACTTCCGTAGTAATTAATTTGGGATAGTCTGTAGATTTTTCTCGATTTTTATTATAAATCATTTTTATTATAATTTCCAGTCAATTTTTCTTTGCTGCAATGTATTTTTTTGTACACTCATTGACAGTTTTTGAATTACATAAAAAGTTTCACTTTTGACGCTGTTAGTTTTAGACTGACGCATACATTTTTGTACGCAACTCTTTCTAGGCTTCACGCTACAAAGTTTAATTTTGGCTTGATCGTAAGAAAGTCTTGAAATTATAATTTATATTTGAATCAAAGTATCGTGAATATTGTTTAAATAGTTTTGATAAGAACATTGAAGGAAAGATTATAGCCTACGTTTGTTAATGTAAATTGTTTATAACAAATTAAATTGTTATGAACAATTGAAAACGGATCCTATGCAATATATTTGAGTTCTTCCAACGCGTAATTTTTTTTTCACTAAGATAAAGTTACAAACTGTGTAACATGAATAAAAATTTACTTTTGTTACTTATTAATCGGCTTAAATATTTTCAAAATCTCATGCTTCTATAAAATCTTAACAGTCACGCCAAGTTTTGGTTGTTATGTTTATTGTGTCCCTAACCGTACTAAATTTATTTTCAAAATAAAAACCGAAGAAAAAAATTCATTTTAAATATTGTTAATATTTAGATTTAAATACTTGGACGAAGTCGCGGGAATTTGCTAGTAAATAAATGTTTTTTTTGTTCTGCATTATCATTCATAGTTTGTTTAACAAAATTGCCATAAAGATAAGTATATATATTATGAATGTAACGTAGTAGTAAGGTTTTCTTCCAACTATATTGTTGCGTAGTTGATACAGTGACGCTTGCTCGAGTGCGGAGTGGGGAGGAGTAATAGGTCGTCGTGCTGCGATCAGCTCTCTTACGCTGTACGTTACTAACGTGAAAGTAGTCGAGTTGAAACAGTTGAAAAGCAAAAACATCTGAAAACTACAAACAGATGAAAATCGCAAACAGTTGAGTGTCTTTTTAAACAGTTGAAAGTCGTATGAATATAATAATAGTTGAGCATAACAACAATATATACTAACGCAACATAGCCACGAGTCGATGTTGTAGACTGAATGACTCTTATGTGGTGAATCGTCGGAAGGCGTTTATAATTGTTATATGTATACTTTTAGTTGCATTTAACTAAAAACAACAGAAATGTTATACTCACTTCAGTCCTAGTACGAATAGTAAAAGTTTTTTTACTACATATACGAAATATAACCAAGTCGCTAACAGTAATAGCTAGCGAGAGTAAATTTTTTTAATAAATTTAGAAAAAGAGAGTGTTTGAACTTTTCAGTTATACATTCATATCAATGAATGTTTTAATTTTTAAAGTATAAAAGTGTTGATGGAAACATCAGTTTTCACTTACAACACAAAATATGTGTCACATAGTAAGACGTCAATACAGTGTATTTGTTCTACTATGTTAACACATATTTTTGAGAACGAATGTGTGTGTATAAACACATTACAAAGTTCCCTGGTTGATCCTGCCAGTAGTGATATGCTTGTCTCAAAGATTAAGCCATGCATGTTTAAGTACATACCGAATTACGGTGAAACCGCGAATGGCTCATTAAATCAGTTATGGTTCCTTAGATTGTACCCACATTTACTTGGATAACTGTGGTAATTCTAGAGCTAATACATGCAAACTAGAGTTCCAACCAGAGATGGAAGGAACGCTTTTATTAGATCAAAACCAATCGGTGGTCTCGGCCATCGTTTACTTTGGTGACTCTGAATAACTTTTAGCTGATCGTATGGTCTCGTACCGACGACAAATCTTTCAAATGTCTGCCTTATCAACTGTCGATGGTAGGTTCTGCGCCTACCATGGTTGTAACGGGTAACGGGGAATCAGGGTTCGATTCCGGAGAGGGAGCCTGAGAAACGGCTACCACATCCAAGGAAGGCAGCAGGCGCGCAAATTACCCACTCCCGGCACGGGGAGGTAGTGACGAAAAATAACGATACGGGACTCATCCGAGGCCTCGTAATCGGAATGAGTACACTTTAAATCCTTTAACGAGGAACAATTGGAGGGCAAGTCTGGTGCCAGCAGCCGCGGTAATTCCAGCTCCAATAGCGTATATTAAAGTTGTTGCGGTTAAAAAGCTCGTAGTTGAATCTGTGTGCCACACTGTCGGTTCACCGCTCGCGGTGTAAACTGGCATGCTTGTGGGACGTCCTACCGGTGGATTTAGCTTTAGTGTAAAAACTAAAGCGGTCCAATAATCCTGTCGCGGTGCTCTTAATTGAGTGTCGAGATGGGCCGGTACGTTTACTTTGAACAAATTAGAGTGCTCAAAGCAGGCTTATTATCGCCTGAATACTGTGTGCATGGAATAATAGAATAGGATCTCGGTTCTATTTTGTTGGTTTTCGGAATTCCGAGATAATGATTAATAGGGACAGATGGGGGCATTCGTATTGCGACGTTAGAGGTGAAATTCTTGGATCGTCGCAAGACGAACAGAAGCGAAAGCATTTGCCAAAAATGTTTTCATTAATCAAGAACGAAAGTTAGAGGTTCGAAGGCGATCAGATACCGCCCTAGTTCTAACCATAAACGATGCCAGCTAGCGATCCGCCGAAGTTCCTCCGATGACTCGGCGGGCAGCTTCCGGGAAACCAAAGCTTTTGGGTTCCGGGGGAAGTATGGTTGCAAAGCTGAAACTTAAAGGAATTGACGGAAGGGCACCACCAGGAGTGGAGCCTGCGGCTTAATTTGACTCAACACGGGAAACCTCACCAGGCCCGGACACCGGAAGGATTGACAGATTGATAGCTCTTTCTTGATTCGGTGGGTGGTGGTGCATGGCCGTTCTTAGTTGGTGGAGCGATTTGTCTGGTTAATTCCGATAACGAACGAGACTCTAGCCTGCTAAATAGACGTATTTCTGGTATCTTGAAGGTCTACAGTTTTCGGATTGTAGATTTTTACTACCGACGTACTAAAACTCTTCTTAGAGGGACAGGCGGCTTCTAGTCGCACGAGATTGAGCAATAACAGGTCTGTGATGCCCTTAGATGTTCTGGGCCGCACGCGCGCTACACTGAAGGAATCAACGTGTCTTCCCTGGCCGAAAGGCCCGGGTAACCCGCTGAACCTCCTTCGTGCTAGGGATTGGGGCTTGCAATTATTCCCCATGAACGAGGAATTCCCAGTAAGCGCGAGTCATAAGCTCGCGTTGATTACGTCCCTGCCCTTTGTACACACCGCCCGTCGCTACTACCGATTGAATGATTTAGTGAGGTCTTCGGACTGATACACGGCAATGTTTCGGCATTGCCGATGTTGTTGGAAAGATGACCAAACTTGATCATTTAGAGGAAGTAAAAGTCGTAACAAGGTTTCCGTAGGTGAACCTGCGGAAGGATCATTAACGTATTAACAAATTTCATATAATTTGTATTACAATAATAATAAAATAATAAATGTGTTAACACACAAACAATTTTATACTCAATATATATGCAAACAAAATGATATTTTCATGGTAACCTGTTAAAAGTAATTCTTTTTTAAAATGAAAAAGAATTTACTGTGGTTTTTAAATGAATATTCGCCATGATTTTTCATTATATTGAGTTTTTTTTGAAGTGAAAACTTCTTTAGCGGCGTTGTAGACTTTTTTTGTAATGGGTAAAAAATGTTAAACTCGCGTCAGGACACGTGACCTGATCGAAAATTCGTAAGACGGATGGAGAGTAGACAGCTGGCGTGGCGTAGGAGAGGGAGTATCCCCCTCTCTTTCTACGGCGCGGCGAGAATGTATGCCTGCGCCGGCTGTTTCGTTTAGGCGGCGCAGGGCGACATTAAGTCAATTAATTAATTAATAATTAAATTAATTAAATTAATTTTTTAATAAATTAATTGACATTCGTCAATTTGATTATTATTATTTAATCTTAGCACAACGAAATACAAAACTGCTATTGATGCGGTCTTTATTAGACATTTGAATAGGTTCGAATCGAAACTGTTCGTTTCTTACTTCAGCTATCATAAACCGATCGTATCAGTTTTAGAGATTGGCGATGATGGTTCTGATAAGAATGATAGTGAAAAAGTCGTTGAAATTATGGATGAAAGTTAATCTTTTTGAGAGATAAACTTTTTAATGTAATATAAATTGTCATGTTTGTGTACGATAGCGCAATAAATAAATATTGTATTCTACCATATAAAAGATAGTACTTTTATTCTGATAATTAAAGCAATTCGTGCAAACTTATTCCCTAACCATTCCAAAATATCCAAAACGCACAACGTTAATACTTAAGTTTTCACTTCTGCCGGCACTCCCGGAGTGCAACCCGTCGTTTTTTTTTTAATGCCACTACTATTTATTACTTGGTTATGGCAAAAATGCATATCTGTCACATTAGTGACTTATATGTATATCATTTTGTAAATGTAACATGTACAGATTATATTGACATTTTAACAATGTAAAATAAAAATAAAAAATGATTATTCTAAACGGTGGATCACTTGGCTCGTAAATCGATGAAGAACGCAGCTAATTGCGCGTCAACTTGTGAACTGCAGGACACATGAACATCGACATTTCGAACGCACATTGCGGTCTACGGATCCAATTCCCAGACCACGCTTGGCTGAGGGTCGTATCTACATATAAAACTGCATATTTTTTAAGTATGCGAATTTATTATATTGAATGTTCATCATTTCATTAAATGATGTCATTTCAAATTATATAGACGATGATTAAATAACACATAATAAGTTAGTCATCGTGTCCATGAATGATTTTTACATCGTAAAAGGACAGATTGATTTGTAACTTTTTTTGTGTTTCTATCATATTTCTAATGGCGACCTCAGATTAAGCGAGACTACCCGCTGAATTTAAGCATATTATTAAGCGGAGGAAAAGAAACTAACTAGGATTTCCTTAGTAGCGGCGAGCGAACAGGAAAAAGCCCAGCACTAAATTCCGTAGTCAATGCTACTGGAAGATGTAGTGTTTAGGAGGAATCAACTAACCCGTAGCATTACTTCATGTCCAAGTCCATCTTGAATGGGGCCACTTACCCATAGAGGGTGCCAGGCCCGTAGTGACTGAAGTGTGTTTCGGGTGGTTTCTCCTTAGAGTCGGGTTGCTTGAGAGTGCAGCTCTAAGTGGGTGGTAAACTCCATCTAAGGCTAAATATTGTTACGAGACCGATAGCGAACAAGTACCGTGAGGGAAAGTTGAAAAGAACTTTGAAGAGAGAGTTCAAGAGTACGTGAAACCGTTTAGAAGTAAACCTGAGAAACCCAAAAGATCGAATGGGGAGATTCATCGTCAAAATATTTGGTATTAATGCTAGTTATGATATAGTAAATAGTCTTCGGATTAGTATACTGTACATTCTAGTATTATTTTTGCCTTATATGTCGGCGTGCACTTCTCCTCTAGTAGAACGTCGTGACCCGTTAAATGTTGATTTATGGCCTAATTGATTGTCTCTTTCTGCTTGTCAGTTGGAGTTCATTGGTGTTCCTAATCAACTGTTTGACGGTATTCGTATGGTATTAAGTCGCTATTTGTTAGCGTTAGATTCATTACAAGTGCGGTTAATTTTTGACAGTACGGATATAACGCCGTCGTTAAAATTAACCAACTGTTAGTTGATGATATTCTTTAACTGATTTTAATACCGGTCAGCGACGCTACTGCTTTGGGTACTTTCAGGACCCGTCTTGAAACACGGACCAAGGAGTCTAACATGTACGCAAGTCATTGGGATTTTAAAAACAAACCTAAAGGCATAATGAAAGTAAAGATTGTTTTAGGACAATTAAGGGAAGATAGGTTATATTTCGATATAATCTCGCATTCCCGGGGTATCTTATTCTCATTGAGAAAAGGTGCACCTAGAGCGTACACGTTGGGACCCGAAAGATGGTGAACTATGCCTGGTCAGGATGAAGTCAGGGGAAACCCTGATGGAAGTCCGTAGCGATTCTGACGTGCAAATCGATCGTCGGAACTGGGTATAGGGGCGAAAGACTAATCGAACCATCTAGTAGCTGGTTCCCTCCGAAGTTTCCCTCAGGATAGCTGGCATTTATACTATAAGTCTCATCTGGTAAAGCGAATGATTAGAGGCCTTGGGATCGAAACGATCTCAACCTATTCTCAAACTTTAAATGGGTGAGATCTCTGGCTTGCTTAAATTATGAAGCCATGAGATTTTCGGATAAAAGTGCCAAGTGGGCCATTTTTGGTAAGCAGAACTGGCGCTGTGGGATGAACCA